>NC_064258.1:60399654-60672154 GCF_003254725.2 Canis lupus dingo | reverse complement strand
CACAGTCACCAGTTCCAGGTGAGGTCCAGGTGGGGACCAGAGTCACCAGGTCCCGGTGAGGCCAAGGTGGGGACCAGAGTCACCAGGTTCAGGTGAGGCCAAGGTGGGGACCAGACTCGCAGATCCACATGAGGCCCAGGTGGGGACCAGAGTCACCAGGCCCAGGTGAGGCCCTGTTGGGGACCAGAGTCACCAGGCCCGGGTGAGGCCCAGTTGGGGACTAGAGTCACCAGGTCTGGGTGAGGCCCAGGTGGGGACCACCGTCACCAGGTCCAGGTGAGGTCCAGGTGGGGACCAGTGTCACCGGTTCAAGGTGAGGCCCATGTGGGGACCACCGTCACCGGGTCCGGTTGAGGGCCAGGTAGGGATCAGAGTCACCAGGTCAGGTGAGACCCAGGTAGGGATCAGAGACACCAGGTCTGGGTGAGGCCCAGGTGGGGACCACAGTCACCAGGTCTGGGGGAGGCCCAGGTGGGGACCACAGTCACCAGGTCTGGGTGAGGCCCAGGTGGGGACCACAGTCACCAGGTCAGGTCAGGCCCAGGTGGGGATCGTCACTGATAGATAGAAGCAGGTGAGGCTGTCAGGCTGTGCCCACCGGGCAGACAGGCCCTTCCTCTGGTGCCCGGCCAATCTCAGAGGGTCGGCGCTCCCTCAGGATTCAGGGGAGGGAGGAGCCCTTCTGCTCCCTCCTGTCTGTCCCCATTTCCCTGCTCTGATCGGTCCCCACCACGGAGCCCCCTCTGTTGCAGGCGCACCAAGCAGGGTCTCCGCAGGACCTGTCACTGTGCAAGATCACCCATCACCAGGGCTTTCTGCAGTGAGTACCCTGGACACCCCTCATCCATCTCGGGGGGGGGTGGCATTTGCAGGAGCACCTCTCTGGAGGCTGACCGCCCCCCCCCCAGGTCGGGACCTCGTCCCCTGGAGCCCTCTGAGGGCCATGTCTGCGCTGGGCTGCAGCTGAGACACCCTGGAGGACGACCCGGGACGTGGGCAGGAAGGGAGCTGAGCCGGGGGGGGCCCCCTGGACACTCAGAGGAGGGGCCCCCATGCCTGCTTCGGGCAGGCCCAGGTGTCTGCCTCCTGCATCCGGGGGGGAGGTGTCCAGTCCCGTCAGCAGGGGATCCCGCCTGTGAGGGGCTCTGGGGCCGGGGCGTGCTCTCTGTAGGGGGATGGCCTGGTCTGGGGCGAGTCTGCAGGGGTGCTCTCACCCACACCCCTCAGCCAGGGCCCTCACAGTCCCGAAGGCTTCTGCGGGGCTGCAGGTAGATGCCGGGGACCAGGCCAGGGCAGGGAGTCAGGGGCCGCAGAGGGAGGGCCCGACCAGGCAGGAGGAGGGAAGAGGAGGATGGAGCTACCCTGGGCGGGAACAAGGGAGGGGACAGCCCAGTGGCCTAGGTCGCAGGGGACGAGGCTGATGGGTCAGCAGCCCCACGAAAACCTGACGGACGCTGGAGACCCCAGGTGGGGCCCCCTCAGCCCTGCTCACGGCCCAGTGGCTGCTGGGATGGCTCAGGGGTGGTCATGCTTGGGGGCTCCGACAGGACAGGAGGTGAAATGGGCCAGGGTGGCAGAGGGGACAGCAGGGGGACGGCCAGGGGGCAGGGGGAGGCCGGCTGGACGCTGGGCAGTCAGGCCCTGGGGAGGCGGGGGGACCTCAGCGGGAAGGTCACGGGGCACCCGGGCCATGCTGATAGCTCTCGGGCTGGTCCATCGAGGAGGGGGGCAGGTCACCCCCTGGGGGCACCGAGGGGTCCCCGCCCAGCCCACCACCAGCAAACACCCTTTTCAGACCCCCCAGACGCCGTCCCCGCCCGCCCTCAGGCCGCTGGCAGCCCCTGCCCTCCCTGGAGGAGCCCTGCCCTCCCCAGGCCCCTGGGTGCAGACGGGGTGGGGGATGTGTGGGTGGGGCCGGGGCCTCAGGGCTCTGTGTCTCTTGCCTTCCAGGGCAAGGAGCTGCCCGGCCCCAGCCCCCGCGAGGCCAAGGTGAGAGCCCATCCTGGGCCCCGGGCAGGACGTCGGTGGGGGCTGGGGCCAGCTGTCTGCACCCCGTCCCCCAGGACATCCCCGGGCGTCTCCCCAGTCCCCCATCCTAGCGCTGCACGGGCTGCCGGGAACGCACCCCAGACCCGGAGATGCGGTCCGCGGGGGGCCCTGTGCCTTCCTGGCTCCTCCGGGTCCTGCGGGGGACTGGACGCGGCCCGAGCGCCCACCTCCCGCGGCTGGAGCCTCACCTGCGGCCCCCGCTTGTCCTCTTCCAGAAACTCCGCCAGGAGACCCGGCGCACGGACAAATGGATAAAAATGCTCAAGCGATGGGACCGCTACCTCCCCAGCGAGAAGGTGGGGCGCTGGGTGCCCCTGAGGGCTCTCCGTTCTGACGGGGCTGGGGGGCCGCCCTCAGTGTCCTCCTGCCCCATCCTCGGGGGAGCCCCCTGCCTGGGGAGAGTCTGCTGGGAGCCCGAGCCTCCCCAGGCCCCGGGACGGCGGTGGGGGAGCGTCAGGTCGGGGCCACGGTCCCTGCTCCTTGTGGGGGACGGGGCCCAGCTCCAGGGAGACCCAGCCTCTCCGCAGACACCCTGGAGCCAAAGCCAGAACCTTCTAGATGCCTCGCGCCCCCTGGGCTCCAAGGGGCCGCCCTGGGCCCCTCTCACCAGCACTGCCTTCCTCCCCGCAGCTGTGAGGCCGGGTCTACAAGGGGGTCCCGCCCCAGGTGCGGGGACAGGTGTGGCTGCGATTGCTGAACGTCGACCAGGTTAAGGCCAGGAATGCCGGGAAATACCAGGTGGGACCCGTCCACTCCCCTTGGACCCTCGGTCCCCTCCCTGCCCAGGGCTGACCCTCCATGTCCTCTCCCCACCCGGGCTGAACCCCCGTGTCCCCTCCCCACCCGGGCTGACCCCCCATGTCTCCTCCCCACCCGGGTTGATCCTCCATGTCCCCTCCCTGTCCAGGGCTGACCCTCAGTCCCCTCCCCGCCCACAACAGCTGGGCACAGGCCCTCACGCAGGCCCCACGGGCACGGTGGACACTCCCGCCATCCCTGGCCTCCCAGGGGAAGGGTGGAGGTTCCTGCAGGACACACTCCCATGGTGGCCCCAGGGCTCCCTGCCCAGGACGGCAGCTGCTGACAGGTCGGGGTCTGTGTCCCTGACGCCGGCTCCTCCTCCTGGGGTCTCCCCGCAGGAAATGAAGGAGGCGGTCCTGGTCTCCTCCCGGGACATCATGCAGATCGACCTGGACGTCAACCGCATGTTCCGCAGTCACACCATGTTCTGGGACTGCTACGGGGTCGGGTGAGGCTGCTGGGCCAGCAGGGTTCGGGGGCCCAGGAGAGGCCCGGGGGCTTCTGTGCAGGGGACACGGGGTCTCCGAGGCCGGGGGGAGTGACGGCAGCAAACAACACACTGCCACATGGTAGGGTGCTGGGGATGACCCCCGTGCCCCCACCCCCAGGGTCTTGGGGATGGGGAGGCCCCAGGACGGGGCCTCCAGGGGTCACCATCTGAGCTGAACCCCAAGGGGGTGAGGGGCGGCCCCGTGAAGAGCAGGGGGCTGGGGTAGGGGCGTGGAGGGCAGTAAGGGGACCTGGGGGCCAGGGTGCATGGCCGTGGCTGGACCGGGACACATGGACCCGACGAGGGTCGGACAGGTCAGGGTGACACCCACCCTCGGTGCTTTATGTACTTCTGAATTCTGGGCATTTTATCTTAGACAATTTGCAGTTGGTGAGCACACATAGCATGACGACCCCCAGATGCCGCCCCGGTCCAGGCAGGCCCTGCGCTGAGCACACGGGGCCCCAGGGGCAGGGGCAGGGGTCACAGCAAACCCCAGACTGGGGTCGCCTTTATCTGTAGATGTCTCCGTGTGCACCTTAGCAAAGGGGGTGCCCTGTGTCCGCAGCCCCCCACCCCATCCCCTCAACCACGGCCCACACGCCATCCCCCTACATCACCCCCCACACCATCCCCCACACCCCCAGACCCCCACCCCTACACTATCGGTCCCGCCCCCCCCAACAAAAAGGACGCGGTGCAGCTGCCCCCTGTGGGACATGCTCAGCCTCCCCGGCCACCTTGGGGTTCTCTGGATGGCCTGCTCCCGTCAGAAGCCCGGGTGTCCCGTAGAGTCCCCAGGGGCTGCAGGGAGGTGGGGAAGGCAAGGAGACCCCGACAGGGGGTGCAGGTGGGTGGAGCAGAGGGTGCAACTACCTCTGCGTGCAGCCGGCGGGGTGTGTGGGAGCCCGGGACCCCAAGGGTGACCTGTAGGGGCGCCAGGGGCGGGGCTGGAGAGCCACCAGGCAAGGGTGGCTGGGCTTCCCGGGGGGCCGCTCGGACTGTCTCCCCACGAGAACTAGGTGCTCCTCCCTGCAGGGAACCTGCTGCCCCCTGGGGCCCCCACGGCCCTCAGAGCGCGGCCGGGTCAGGCTGACCTGTGACCCCCGCCCAGGGGGAGCAGGCCTCCAGCAGCCCGGCCCGGGGGCCGCAGAGCCAGGGTGCAGACTCAGGCCGCTGTGCGGGAGGGCAGCGGGCGGCTCCTGGCAGTGCTGAGGGGGCCACACCCCGTACCCCCCCGTGCTCAGATAGTGATCCCAGGGGTTCGCAGCCTGTATCGGGGTCACACCTGCACGACGTTCCCTGCTCTCCTCACGGCAGCTCAGACCTGGAGCCCCGAGATGCCCTGGGATGGGCGGGCCCGGGGTCCCCCCGACAGAGTCCAGCCCAGGGACACCTGGGAAGGCGTGAGGGTGCGCTTAGGGCCACGGACGCCCCGGCTGCATGGGCTCGGGGCAGGGGCCACGTGGGGCTGGTGGTGTTCCCGGGACACGGGGCCAGGCCAGGCCAGGGCAGGGGAGGAGAGGGGTCAGGGGCTGCGGGGACCGGGGCAGGGGGAGCGCTGGCTCCCAGGGGGCGTGCAGGGGGTGGGCCTTGGGCGCTGGCGGCACTGGGGCAGCCCGGAGCTGCACACCCCACGGCGGGAGCCGCTCGGAGGCGTCGGACACCCCAGGGTGCACTTAACCCCCGGCCGCTGCACGTGTGAGGTCGCTGCCTGTCCCCGTGTGCAGACCTGACCCCAGAGATCGGCCCCCGCGGAGGGGCCCTGCGGGCCGCGGGGCCTGCGGGGCGGGTGTCGGCACCTCGGCGGCCTCGCTGGGTGGGGGCTGACTGAGCAGAGCCCCCTGCTGTCCCCCCTCCTAGGCAGCGAGCCCTGTTCCACGTGCTGGCGGCCTGCTTGGTGTACGACACCGTGAGTGTCCCTGCCCCCGCCTCCTGCCCCGCGGGCGGCCTTGTCCTGAGGGCTGGTGACCAGCGGGACTCACAGTCAGGGAGGGCCCCAGCTCCACGGCCCCGAGATGCCGGGGAGGGTCTCTCTCCTCCGGGACGGGCAGGGGGCGGGGTGCAGACCTCCCAGGAGAGGCAGGGCCGGCCTGCCCGAGGGCCGGGGCTGCCCGGGGCCCCCGCATGCACCGCGGCCGTCCTAGAGCTCGGGTCTGGACCCTGACAGACAGCACTACTGACAAGAACCCGGGCAGGGAAGGCTCCCACTCCCCTGAAGGGCACAAGGCCGAGGTGCCCAGGAGGCCGCCCCCTTCCACGGCGCATTCCAGAAGGGTCCCCGAGGACCCCAGCTCACACGCTCCCCGGCCCCACGGGGTGTCCTGGCCCAGCTCCCCTCGTGGGACCTGCCAGGGGCCACAGTCAGGACCCCGACCTGCCCTCCGGGGGGTCTCCAGACCTGGCGGGTCCCCTGCAGCCTGGCACAGCTCACGGAGGCCCTTCCTGCTGGTCTGAGGTTGGGGGCCCTGGCACGGCGGCTGCAGGGCTCGGTAGTGGGGCCTGGGGTGCTGGCACCCGAGCTTGTCCGGGTGGCCCTCACCTGCCCCCCCCCGCCCTCTGGGAGCCCCCTCCGGGTGCCCGGGCTGTGAGGGAGCCGGGGGAGCCTGACGCCCGCGGGGAGGGCTCAGAGGGGGCCTCGGGGCACACGCCCTCCGTGGGGTTCTGGCTCTTGCAGGAGGTGGGCTACTGCCAGGGCATGAGCGAGATCGCGGCCATCCTCCTCATGTTCCTGCCCGAGGAGGGCGCCTTCTGGGCGCTGGCCCAGCTGATGACCGACGACAGGCACACCATGCACGGTAGGGGCCCGCCGGGCCGCCGGGCGGGAGGGGAGCTCAGGAGGGCCTCCCTGCAGACTGCTGCACCGGGGGGCAGGCGGGGACCCCCCAGCCCGCCCCCCCCACGGGCAAGGGCCCCGCCTCCCCGGTGGCCTCGGGGTCCCAGAGCCACGGCCACCCGCCCCACCATCTGCAGGCCGGGCTTGCACTCCCACTGCTCCCCCAGCCTCCCGCCCAGCTGCCTGCTTGCACCCCAGGCCCCCCTGCCAGCCCACGGCCACACAGGGCCCAGGGGGCAGCGTCTCCCCCTCCCGGGAGCCCCCAGCCTCACCCCCAAGCCCCACAGAGGGCCGTGCACGCCCATCACCCTCCCCGTGGCCTGCACCCACTGCTCCTCGGGGCTGGGGACCCTCCTGTCCCCGCGGCAGCCCCTACAGGAGAGAGGGTGCTGGGTCAGCCGGGCCTCAGCCCCCAGCCCACGCCCCGCGGGGTCTCTGTGAGGACGGGGGTCCCTGGGCCCTGCGCCCCCAGCCTGGGAGGCAGCCCTGCCCTCTGGGAAGAGCGGGTCCAGTCAGGGCTCCAAGGGCGGTGGGCACACGGGGGTCAGGGCGTGGGGGGAGGCCCCTGCCCAGACACCCCCCACCCCGCCTGGTGCAGGAGGAGGCCCTGACCGTGGGGGCCTGGGGCCTTCTCAGGTTTCTTCGTCCCGGGCTTCCCGAAGCTCCTCAGGTTCCAGGCTCATCACGAGCGCGTCCTCCAAAGAGCTCTCCCCGACCTGAGGAAGCACATGGTGAGTGGGAGCTCCTGAGGCTCTGTCCCTGGGACCTGGGGCAGGGGGTGGGGGGCAAGGCCCTCCCACCGAGCTGCCCAGAGTTGGGGTCACGTTCCTCCCCCTGGGGCCCAGGGGCGCCCTCGAGGCTGGGCTGGGCCGTGGGGAGCGTGTCCACCCGGCTCCAGGGGCCGCGGCGTGGGGCCTGAGCACCTCCTGCCCTCCCGCCAGGACGAGGAGCAGATGTCCACCAGCATCTACACCCCAAAATGGTTCCTGCAGTGCTTCCTCGGCCAGGTAAGGCCCCCCTGGGACCCCCACTCCCGGACCTGCCCCCTGCCCCCGGGAAGGGCCCAGCTCAGCCCCACCCTGGAGAAGCCCAGAGGGTCCCTGGACGAGGTTCCGGGGGGCGGGCTGTCTCTGCCTCAGCTCCCCCGGGGGAGGCCGGGTCAGCCTGGGGTGTGGACGGGCCCTTGGCCCGTCGGGCGGCCAGCCTGCGGTCCTCTCGAGGCGTGGTGTCGTCAAGTGTGGGCAGAGTCTGTGCCCCCAGGGGTGCGGGAGATGCTGGCCGGGGTGGGAGCCCGGAGCGGCTGGGAGTCCTGATCTCCCTGGGAGGAGGGCACGCACAGGGGGGCTGTGGGGCCCCGTCGGAGGCAGCCGGGGGGCAGATGGCAGGCCTAGCCTAGCCCCAGCCGAGCCCCCCAGGGGCCCTGCTCAGGCCGCTCCTCCCACCCCGCTGTCCCCTAGACCCCCTTCCCGCTCACCCTGAAGCTGTGGGATGCCTACGTACTCGATGGGGAGAGGGTGCTCACGGCCATGGCCTACACCATCCTCAAGGTACACAGGAGTAAGTGAGCCCCTGGGAGCCCAGGTGTGCCGGGGGTGGGGGGCAGGGGCGGTGACCCTGTGCTCTAAGCAGCACCCAGACCTGGGGCGGGGGGACGGCGGGGCAGGCGGGTGCAGCAGGGCTCCCTGAGAGGAGCAGCGGGCAGGGGCCACCCCGGCCAGCGCACTACCCACGGCGCTCCTGGGCACAGCAGGACCCCAGCCACTGACTCTCGCCGACCGCCCAGAGCGCCTCCTGAAGCTGCCCCTGGAAGGGCTCCGGGAGTTCCTCCAGGACTCTCTGGCCCAGCCCTGGGCCCTGGAGGACGAGTCGGTGCTCAGACACCTTCGGGCCTCCATGACCCAGCTCCGGAGGATGCGGTGCGACCTGCCCCCCCCCAGGTGGGCTCAGGGCCCCGGCCCCTCCCAACTCGGCCTGCTGGGGCCGCCCACAGGGGACAGAGCCCCCAGGGCCCCCGTCCTCATCTCTGGGGCTCTCCTCTTCTGCTCCAGCCTCAGGGAACCCAGGCCAGGGCTGGGCGGGCGGGCACCCACTGCAGCCTGCAGGGTCAGGCTGGGGGGCCACGCAGGAGCCATGAGGACCCCCAGGACCCCCAGCGGGGGACACACAGCCTGCTGGAGACGCTGACCCCGTTGGCCTCTTTCCAGCGGGACCTGAGGAGTTCCCCACGAGGCCCCTGGGCCTGGAGCGAGTGTCCCCGGTGCCCGGGCCTCTCCTCCCTTCTCCGGCCTCTGAGACACCGACCAGGGTGGAGGAGCAGGCCTCCCCGGGCCCAGCCACCCAGCCTGAGCCGCCCGGACCCCGTCCCGGCCAGGCCATGGTCCAACTTTCCCCCCAGCGCTGGAGCTCCCTCCCCACCCTCCCAGTGCAACAAGACGGTGCAGGCAGGCAGCCCCCGGACATTGTGGGCTTCAAGACAAAAAACGGGGTCCCCTTCCCTTCGGCACCTGCCTGGGCCACCCCAGAGGCCCCGCGACGGACCAGGCCCTGGAGCACCCCTGGGACTCCCATCACGGGGTTCCCCCAGACCCCTAGGGACGACACTGTCGGGCCCAGGACACCCTTCCTGCCCCGCGGCCACTGCAGCTCGTGCCCCTCGCTAGGCAGTGACGGGCACAGCCAGGGCAGAGCCAGGGAGGCGCTGAGCCCACTGCCCTGCACAGGCCCGGGACCCTCTGCCCTCCGCGTCCACGGGGCAGCTCGATGCTCGTGGGCCTCGGGGGCAGAGCGTGGCGGTGAGGGCGGGGGCCCGGAGGCCCGGAGGCTCTGGCCCGCCGTCACCGTGCCCTGCCTCATTTTGCTGTCCCTCCTGGAGGGCGGCTCCCCCCGCACAGGGCACCAGCCCCTGACCCAGAGGGACCTGGGCTGGCCTGGCCCCGGGCTCTGTGGAGGCAGGGGCGACTCGAGCCCCCCCGTAGGCCCAGCACTAATGGGATCCAGCGCCCTGGGGCCCTGGCCAGGCCTGCGTTCTGGCCCCAGGCTGAGCGAGCCCTCTCACAGCCGGATGTGGCCGGTCCTGGGCCCTGGGCGTGCCCCACAGATCCAGGTCGCTGACCTAGGGCAGCCCTGGGGATCCTGGGACACCCCAGGGCAGGGCAGCAGGGGCAGGCCCGTGGGCCCCACCCGCACCCACACCAGGAGGCAGGCTCCTCCACGTGCTGGGGCTCCAGCAGTCAGTCACCCGGCCCCAGGGGGCTCGAGGCCGGGGTCCAGCTGCCCTGCGGGGACCCAGCACAGGAGCCCATGGGCCGCAGGTCCACGTCAGCCCTGCTGTCCCCAGAATCGCCTCTCAATGTCCCAACCTCAGGACACGCGCCCCCACCTGGAGTCGAGTCCACACAGGCTCCCAGGTGGGGGACTCCAGCACCTGCACCCCTGTGGGATTCCCGCTTTCCTCTAAGGACAGGAAGGTCTCCCAGGGGAAGGCGCGCACCCTCGGCTCTGAGCCCCTGTTTGCTGTTGCAAGTTCAATAAAGTGTTGTTGTGTGAAAATGCACGGCCGGCTCGTTTCTGCGTCTCCCGGAGCTCTGTGCATAGGGTGCGGAGACACCCCCAGAGAGGAGGAGGGGCACCGCCCAGGCCCCGACCAGCCCCTGCAGGGGCGCCGCCAGGCACACACAGCTGACATCCCCACGTGCCTTCCAGGGGCAGCCAGATGCCAGGGTCAGGACCCCACAGACTCTACTGCAACTCAGCCTGTGCCCGCGGCCAGGACGGGCCTGGGACAGAGTGACAGCCGGAGAGCCTCAGGTCACCAGGGTCTGTGCTAAGCGCCCTGGGAGGTCTGTGCTCCCTCTGTCCAGGGGGCCTGGGCTGCCCGGGCTCTGGGGCGCTTCCTCCCCTCCCTGGGGCACAGAGGGCCCACGGGGCGGTCAGCGTGGCCCCGGAGGGGATGTCAGGACAGCAGGCCCTTGCAGCTCTCACACCTGGGCCACCCTCACCGGGCGGGCTCAGCGTGCACACCTGGTGCTGCTGGATCTCTCGCGCCAGAGTGTGGAGGGCACCCTGCACGCCCTAGAGAGTAGGGGCTGGGTGAGCGTGGGGCTCGGCCTGGGGGCAGGCAGCGCAGGGGACCGAGGGACCCCAACCCCATCCCCACCCTGACTCCCACACACAGGCAGCCCCAGGGCTCCCCCCATGGGCAGCCGGCTCCTCAGGAGCTCCCCCCAGGGCGGCCCCGAGGTCTGGATCCCCGCTGGAGAGGCATCAGGGAGAAGAGAAGCAGCCGGCGCTCGGCAGGGACCCACTGCCACCCACGGGAATGTGGCCGAGCCGGACCTTCCAGCTCAGCTGACCCTCCGGCAGGACAGCACGGCACGAGGGAGCCCGGGTCGGCCAGGAGAACCCAGCTAGCCGCCCAGCGCCAGCACCAGAAATGATGGTGTTTCAACCGTTTCGGCGTCAGGACGACACGGCCCGAGGATCAGATCGCGGCACGGCGACAGACACACACACACCCCAAACCCAACAAACGTCGGAATCCCCCGATTGTTGTCAGACAGCAGCCAGACGGTTACAGACACGACGCTGGGGTCCCTGGTAGGACACAGGGAGGACGCTCCAGACCACGGCTGCAGAGGCGCTGGAGGCCCGGGGATGTGCCTGTGGGTGCCGACGGGGAGTGCGGGGCGGCGGGAAGCACCCTACAGAGGGGGGCCCCTCCTGGGAAAGGACGCCGGGTCCCCGCGAAGTCTCCGGATGCTGACATCTGTCCTCCTCTCCTTTCAGCTTCTGGTTTCTCCACTATTTTGTTCTTCCTGATTCTCCTTCGGCCTCCACCCTGCATCCAAGCCACTGACCACATGGGCTTCTTTACGACGTCGGGTCCCAAAAGGAGGCCGAGCTCTGGTTCCCGGGATCGGGAAGGACCATTGCCAAGGTTTATGCTGATCCCCCGAGCTCGTGCCTTCCCGGCTCTTCTCTCCTGCAGAACGAGGGGAGGCACGGGCCTTACAGGGAAGGAAGCCCACTCCCACTCAGGCGGGACCGTCCCTCGTGGAGGACGTCATCTGGGCCAAGGAGTGCAAGCGGGGCGATCAAGGACAGGTCGCAGGTTAGACATAGTCCGCTTTGAGGTTTGTCCTGAAGTGAGCACTCACCTTCAATGTCATGCTTTGTTAGTTCATCCATTTATTATTTGTTAAAGATTTTATTTTTATGTCCTCTCTACACCCAACATGGAGTTCAAACTCACAGTCCTGAGATCAAGGTCCCCCGACCAGGCCGGCAGGCACCCCAGGGCCATGTTTCTCATCTCTTTGCTGGCTCGCCTATCTCTGCACCCAACTGGGACATCAAGTCCATGACGGGGGAGCTTTAGCTACCTCCGAACCCGGAACATTCTCGCTGTATCCCCATCCTAGAACGACCTTCGCCATTGAATAGCAATTTAAATAAATCGGCAGGCAAATGACTCCTGGTCAAGGAAATGGCCAACTTGTCACGTGTGTGGGCCCCACTCCCTGGGCTCCCGGGGAGGCTCTGCTTTCTTTAACATCGATCAAGGTCCCAATGACTCCACCGCACCTCGACGCGGGGGCTCAGTTTCTGCCCTGACACTGGCAGCACGTCGGCTTCAATTACTACCTATCAATCAATCAAAGGGAGCCTGGCCACTCGCTGTGGTTCGTAAGAACACGCAACTCTTGTTCTTGGGGTGGAGTTCAAGCCCCATGTGGGTGTAGAGATGACAGAAAAATAAAATCTTAAAAAGAAAATCAATCGGTCGGTCTGGGGGAGACACAGCCCCGGATCCCACAGGGGCAGGGAGCCAGCTGACGGGTCTACGCACAGTATTAGAAGCAGCAGAGCACAAAGTCAGAGCTTCCAGAAGTCTGCTACAGTGGGGGACACGCCGGCCTTGACGGTGCTCAGGAGGCGAAGTGGGGGGCGGCCCCTGGAGCGACAGGGTGGGCTCAGGGTCCCCGGGGTCCCAAGGACGGTGGCACCAACGGTTCCCAGGCCCAGGAGTGGGGACCCCGGCCGAGAGCCGCGGGACTAGGGCCAGCTGTCTGCCCTGTGTGACCACAAACTGCAAACCCCTGTGCAGTCACGGGGCCGTGTCCCTGGGCCGGGCCAGCAAAGGCCAGAAGTGGGAGGAGACCCTCTCGGGCGGGAGGAGCACGGGTCTCCCCCAGGGCAGTCCCTAAAACTTGGAGGTTTGAAACTCAGTCACTTGTTCGAGATCAAAAAACAAAGAAGCTGGACCGCAGGCAGGGTGAACGCAGGGTCTGTAGAAGCGGCGGAGGCCCGGGGCCGGGGCCCGGGGGCTCCTCTGCGGAGGCCCCTCCAGACCGGGGGGCGGGATGCTCAGCTCCCGGCCCAGGGGACCCGGCGCCCCCGCCCGCATCCGCATCCCGCCCTCAGCGCCGAGGCTCGAGGCTCGGGGGCAGCACAGCGCCGCCTGCAGGATGCCAGACCCCGCCTCTGACCCGCAGATGCATCTCCTCCGAAACCAACAAAGACTAGAAAGACTAGAAAGACTAGAAAGGACCAGAGAACATCGCCAGAAACACCAACTCTACCGGTAACACAAAGGTACTAAATTCATCTCTTTCGATAATCACTCTGAATGCAGATGGAACAAATGCTCCAAACAAAAGATATAGGACATCAGAGTGGATTAAAAAAACAAGATCCGGATTCCTGGGTGGCTCAGGGTGTGATCCTGGAGTCAGGGATCAAGTCCCACATCGGGCTCCTGGTGGGGAGCCTGCTTTTCTCTCTGCCTAGGTTTCTGCCTCTCTCTCTCTCTCTTTCATGAATAAATACAATCTTTAAAAAAAAAAAAACAAGATCCATGTATATGCTGCCTACAGACGCTCACCTTAGACCTATAGACACCAGCAGATTGAAAGTCAGGGGATGGAAAATCATCTATCACGCTAATGGACATAAAAAGAAAGCTGGAGGACCCATACTTCTATCAGACAAACTAGATTTGAAACCAAACACTGGGGACACCTAGTGGCTCAGTGGTTGAGCATCTGCCTTCAGCTCAGGGTGTGATTCCCGGGTCCCAGGATAGAGTCCCACATTGGCCTTCCCTTGGGGAGCCCGCCTCTCCCTCTGCCTATGTTTCTGCCTCTGCTTCTCTCTGTATATCTCTCATGAATAAATAAATAAAATCTTTAAGTTAAAAAAAGAAAGAACAAATACTGTAAGAAGAGATGAAGAAGGGCATTATTTCATAATTAAGAAGACTATCAATCTCTATCTGATTATCAGATCAAACAACTGTAAATATTTATGCCACCGACATGGGAGTACCTAAATATAGAAACCAATTAACAACAAACATACAGAAACTCACTGATAATAATACAATGACAGGGGATTTTAACACCCACTTACGATCATCCACGCAAAAATCAACAGAGGAACAATGGCCTTGACTCTCTGGGCCAGAGGGACTCAACAGATAGAGTCAGAACATTTCATCCTAAAGCAGCAGAATACACATTCGTTTCAAGTGCACATGGGACACTCTCCAGAACAGAGAGTTCTGATGTTCTCCAGAACATCATGGGCCACAAATCAGCCCTCAACAGGTACAAGAAGATTGAGATCATACCATGCACATTTTCAGACCACAACACTATGAAACTCAAATTCAAGAGCAAGAAAAAGTTTGGACAGACCAAAAATACGTGGAGATTATGAACATCCTACTAGAGAACGAATGGAGCAACCAGGAAATTAAAGAGGAAATTTAGAAAATATATAGAAACAAATGAAAATGAAAACATATTTCTCCAAACCTCTGGGATGCAGCAAAGGCAGTCCTAAGAGGGAAGTACATAGCGATACAGGCCTACCTCAAGAAACAAGAAGTCTCCAATACGCGACCTAACCCTACACCTAAGGGAGCTGGAAAAGGACAGCAACAAAGCCTAAAGCCTGCAGCAGAAGGGAAATAATAAAGATGAGAGCAGAAATAGACAATACAGAAACAACAAAACAGTAGAATGGAATAGCGAAACTAAGAGCCGGCTCTTCAAAATACGTAATAAAATGGATCAAGCCCTAGGCAGCCTCATCAACAAGTAAAGAGAAGGGACCTTCTCTAAATTAAATCACAAATGAGAGAGGAGAGATCACAATCAACACCAGAAAAATAAGACAATTATAAGGGAATACTATGAAAGATTATACGCTAACAAACTGGGAGACCTGGAAGAAATGGACAAATCCCTAGAAATGTGCAAACGAGCAAAACTGAAATAGAAAGAAATAGAAAATGTGAACAGACCCATAACTAGCAAAGGAATTGAATCAGCAAGGCCCCTGGGTGCCTCGGTGCACACCTCGCCCGCCTTCCTCACGGGACTTGGTCAAGAAGGTGAGGATTTTCGCTGGTCACTGGGTTGCCATAACCCACCCGGGGGGGGGCGGGGGGGGCGGCCTCCCTGAGGGCATCGTCCCCCTCGTGCCCCTCGGCCTCCCTGGCCCTGCCGGCGCCTCAGGGGCCATCCCTCCCCGGTGCTGAGCGCTCTCCGCCCGGCCTGGGGCCTTGCTCCCTGTGCTGCGGCCCGGCCCGGGGACCTCCCTGCGCACCTCCCTGACCCCCGCCGCCCCCGCATTCCCTCCCGTCTCCGTCCTCAGGCTTCACGGCCCGCCCGGTAGACAGACTCTGGGCTCCGGGAGGCAAAGAAGCTTCCCCGGGGCAACTCAGGAAAGGGACGGACGGGTAAGTCGAGGCCCGCGGAAGGTGCGGAGGAGCTGGGTGGGGTGCGGGGGCGGGAGAGCAGCCTCGGGGAGGCGGCCGGGGAGGGGAGCAGGGTGGTCGGCAGCTCCCGGTCCCCCGGATCGGCGCCTTGGGCCACGGGGTGCACGGCGGGCGCTGCACCTGCGGTGGGGCCACGGGGCTCCAGGTGGTGCCGGGGCGGTCACCCAGCCGCACACCTGGGCAGCGCCCCCGCGCCCCCGCCCCCCGACCCCTCCCCCTCCCCCTCCCCGCCCCCGCCCCGCGACCCCTCCCCCTCCCCGCGACCCCCCGCCCCGCGCGGCTCCCCGCCCCTCCCCCCGCCCTGGGGCCGCCTCCTCAGACCCGGTCCCGGAGGACGCAGTCCCTGATTGGCAGCAGCCAGAGCGCGCCTGGCCCGGATTGGGCGCGCCGGCCCGGGGGGCGGGCCTCGGAAGGCGGAACCGGAAGTGCCGCCGCGGGCCGCGGGGGCGTCGGGGGTCGTGGCCGGGGCCGGGTCGCGCTCTCCTCCGCCGGGAGGACTCGGGAGCCGCGACCGCCGCCCGCGGGCTTCAGCTGGGGGCGCTGCTCGTCGCTCGCCCCGCCCCTGGGAGGGAGGGGGGACGGGGGACGGGGACGGGGGACGGGGAGGGCACCTGGGTGGGCACGAGCGGCCGCGGCGGGGCAGGCTCCTGGACGCGAGGCCCCGCCCGCTTCCCGCCCCGCGCCGCGGAGCCGAGGAGGGAGGGACGGACGCGGGACCCTGGGCCTGAGGGCGACGTCGCTTCAGATCGAGGCTGACGGGACGCCCCCGGGTGCCGCTGCGGAGGGGAGCCGCGGTCAGGGCCCCGAGGCTGTGCCCGCCGGGCGGGGGGACGCGGGAATCCATTCCCGAGAGCCCAGGGCAGGCCCCCGCCTCCGCGCCACGGAAAACTCAAGGGTCCTGGGGCCCAACACCCGGGCCACGACCTGCCACGACCTTGGCGTGCCCTCTGCTGCTGCGGCCTGCGCCCTGCGCCTGCACCTGCACCAGCTCCCACGGCCCACAGCACCCCAGTCCCGGCCCGCGGCTTCCCTGCCTTCCCCGCGCCGCCCCAGGGCCGCCCCAGGGGCCCCCAGCTCCCTAGGTCACCGGGGTCACCGCCCCAGGGGCCCCCAGCTCCCGCGGTCACCGGGGGTCACCGCCCCAGGGGCCCACCAGCTCCCCCGGTCACCGGGGTCACCGCCCCAGGGGCCCCCAGCTCCCGCAGTCACCGGGGGTCACCGCCCCAGGGGCCCCCAGCTCCCGCGGTCACCGGGGGTCACCGCCCCAGGGGCCCACCAGCTCCCCCAGTCACCGGGGTCACCGCCCCAGGGGCCCACCAGCTCCCCCGGTCACCGGGGTCACTGCCCCAGGGGCCCACCAGCTCCCTAGGTCACCGGGGTCACCGCCCCAGGGGCCCCCAGCTCCCGCGGTCACCGGGGGTCACCGCCCCAGGGGCCCACCAGCTCCCCCGGTCACCGGGGTCACCGCCCCAGGGGCCCCCAGCTCCCGCGGTCACCGGGGGTCACCGCCCCAGGGGCCCCCAGCTCCCGCGGTCACCGGGGGTCACCGCCCCAGGGGCCCACCAGCTCCCCCGGTCACCGGGGTCACCGCCCCAGGGGCCCCCAGCTCCCGCAGTCACCGGGGGTCACCGCCCCAGGGGCCCCCAGCTCCCGCGGTCACCGGGGGTCACCGCCCCAGGGGCCCACCAGCTCCCCCAGTCACCGGGGTCACCGCCCCAGGGGCCCACCAGCTCCCCCGGTCACCGGGGTCACTGCCCCAGGGGCCCACCAGCTCCCTAGGTCACCGGGGTCACCGCCCCAGGGGCCCACCAGCTCCCCCGGTCACCGGGGTCACCGCCCCAGGGGCCCACCAGCTCCCCCAGTCACCGGGGTCACCGCCCCAGGGGCCCACCAGCTCCCCCGGTCACCGGGGTCACCGCCCCAGGGGCCCACCAGCTCCCTAGGTCACCGGGGTCACCGGTCACCGGGATCACCACCAGGCACTGCTTCTGGGTCACGACCCCTGTCACTAGGAACGCACATTCCCGTGTGTCTGACCCCTTTCACTTGGCATAACGTTTGCAGATTTATCAGTGTTTTCCATTTCTATTACTGAGTAGCGGCCCGTTGTATGAATAGAACAGGATTCATGTGTCCACAGGCGGCTGTGTTGTCTCCAGCTGCGGCTCCTCCAAAGAAAGCGGCCAAGCTAATTCTCCTACAAGACTTCAGTGGACACACATTTTTATTTAGTTGGGGTGAACGCCTGGGACTGGAAACCCTGAGCCAGATGCTCAGTGTCAGCTCAAGGTACGAGACACTGCAGACTGTTCCAGATAAGACCCCCGTAGGTGCTTATCTGCTGGGGGCTCAGTAGTGAGCCTCTGCCTCCGGCTCAGGTCGTGATCCCGGATCGAGTCCCACATCAGGCTCCCTGCGGCTTCTCCCTCTGCCTGTGTCTCTGCCTCTCTCTGGGTCTCTCATGAGTAAATAAAATCTTTAAGAAAAAACCAAACTCATAGGCGCTCCCATAACCAAGGCATGAAGATTCTACTTTCTCCACAGACTTGTCAACTCCCGGTATTGCAGGCTTCAGTACATCCTCATTCTAGTGAGTAAACACCTCATCCTACGGTATTTTTTAATGATTTATTTATTTAAAGAATCTCTACACCTCATGTTTGGGGCTTGAACTCACAACCCGAGATCAACAGTTGCCTGCTTTACCGACTGAGCCGGGCAGGCGCCCCCACCTCATTTAATTAAGTTAACAGTAGGGCTGGAGGGGCCCAAACAGAAGGAAGAGAGCCATACAGGGACATACGGAGTCCTGGAAGTCGCTGGGGGAAAGGAGGGCGAGTGCTCCTTGGGTGCAGAGGTCCCTCTGGTGGACACAGAAGTCCTGGGCATCCGTAGGGCCTGCTGCGCCGCAGGTGGAGGACGGGTCCAGGAGCTGGAGCTCTCTGGAGCAGGTGGGATGAGGGGCACCAGGGGTGAGAGAACACCCTTTGGATGGCAGCTCAGGTGCAACATCTGTTGGGACTGTTTGGCCTCATCTCATCAACTGCTGGCCTTTCTGCTCTGTAATGATCCGCATCCTAGAAGGCTTCTACAGGCAAGCTCTAGGATTGCTCCATACTTAAACTGTAGTGTGATCAGCTGCCACAGCCAAGTTTGCCTTGGTCTCCACAGCCTGCAGATAAAAGCTGGAGACAGAGTAGCAGCCACAGGCTCTGCCCTGCTCCTCCCGTGACCTCGAATGCCCACGGGCAGAGCCCGGGCCTAGATTCCACGGCAGGCCGGCGGGAGACGCGCAGGGTTCTGAGGGTCGGGCCGGCCCACCCCCGCTCCACACACGGCCTCACTGCTGGCTACACCGGCCTGGAGCACACGTTTAGGAAGGAAACCGCCCCGTGAGCCAGGGGGCTGGCACTCGAGGAAGCGTCGCACGATGCAGGAGAGGGCCTGGGTAGTGGAGGGCAGATCCCAGGAAGCGTTCAGCAGAGCAGCACTCGGCCAAGGCCAAGGGGGAAGCAGTTTCAAGCAGAAAGGAGGAGACCAGTCCCACCCAGGCCCGTGGGCCAGAGCCCCGGACTCCATGGGTCCTCCGCGGGATGCTGCCTCGGAGAGACGTACCAGGAGCAAACGCTTCCTGCTCCCAGCACCTCTGACACCAACTGTGCAGATTCCCTGCACTGGCCAATCTCTGGGGGCAGCTGGGAGTCCCACTGTGTGGGGGGCAAATGCCACAGCCCCACAGGTGCCGCCCACACGCCAGCTGCACGTCCAGCCCCTGTGCTGCTGACCTGGTGGCTGTAAGTTGGGGCTCCCACTACCCCCTCCTAGGGTTCAGTGACTTGCTCTAGAGGCTCACGGGAAACCCTCACACATACCAGTTCATGCCATGATGCAGGTTATGAGACAGGATACGGATGAACAGCTGGATGAAGATGCACATGGGGTGAGGTCTGGGGGGACCCCGTGGAGTTGGGGTGCCCCCACCTGGGAGCTCCCTGAGCCCCGACTGCTGGGAACTCTATAGGGGCTTCCTCACATAGGCACGATGCATCACTAACTCCATCTCCAGCCCCTCCCGCCTCCGGAGGATGTGGGGTAGGGCTGGAGGTTCCAAGCTTCTGCTGACCACCCCGCAGCCTGAAGCAATGCCCAGTCATCTTATTCCAACCAACATGCTCTTACCACCTAGAGATTTCAAGGGATTTCGGGGTCCCGTGTTGGGAATTGGGAGCAGACGAATGAATGTTTTTTATTATATCACAAATGTGTGACAAAAACCATGCTTCAGTAGGTGGAGGAGTGGACAGGGCAGTTGGGAATTAGAAAACGTGAGCGCACAGCATTCCCTGGAAGGGTCCCCGGGACAGAGGAGAAGCCCCACCTGCCCTCTCTGTGTGAGTGTCTGCCAGTTTGATGGGGGACTGTGGGGGGTCAGCAGGATTGGCCTGTTTGATGCACCGAGATAAAGGTGTGTAAGAAGCCTGAATTCTGGGGAAGAAAGTTGCCAAGATGGGGTTGAGCAGCAGCAGGGGCGCCCTGTCCCGGATAAGAGCCGAGGACTGCTGGTCCTTCTGCTTGTGGATAGGAAGGGGCCAGGGTTAGGTCACCCCCAGCCTCAGGATTTCTAGATAAGAAATCCGTTCCTGTGTGTGGAGGTTGGAATCACCGTGGAGAGAGGGGTGGGGGGAGGTTGTGTGGTCCCTGCGGGAGCGTGCAGGCCTCCCAGGGGCCCTCAGGAGCCAGGCCCACCCCGCCCCTCCCCCTGCACTCATGCTGCCGCTGTTTGGTCGTGGAGCGGCTGGCTCCCCTGACAGCTCTCCCCCTCAGCGTCTCCTTCCACTGGACACGCAGAGAGCAAGAAAACAGCTTAGTCCTTGTTGCGAGGGCTCTGGGAACAAAAAAGCCCCTGTTGCCCGCCTGGAACAATGCTTCCTTCTCCCCAGCAGATTCTGGTGATCTGTCTGAAACAGAGGGGCAGTGTGAGCCCCTGATCGTCATCAGGCCCCCCCTCCACTGGGCTCCGGGCTTTCATCTCCCCCACCCTCGCTGCAGTGCTCATCCACTCGGCCTGCCAATCCGCCGAGGGGACGTGGGCGGGCGGGGTGGGGGGACGCAGTGACCAGGGCATGAGGGCACGTGGAGAGAGTGGCCTCTGCACTTAAGGTGCCCACGTGCTGGTTCCCCTCTCCCTGCCCTCCTGCATCGCCTCTGGGTCCAACACGCCTTTCCAGTTCAGCGGGCAGGATCCTGGGCCGGGGTTGCGCCTCCATGGACACACTGCCCTGGTCAGTTATGTCCTGTTGTCCGTCGGGGGCAGTTAGCAGGTCAGGGCCAGGGATGCTTGATGTTCTGCGGCTCATGGGGTGGCTGCACCATCCTGGAGGCCAGTTTCGTCCACACCCCACACTGCCGACCAGAGCTCTGCTGGGCTGTCATAAATTTATATCTGACTCTGAAACCCAACTCTGCCCAACATGTGGGCACTGGAGTTCCCCGGAGTACAGCCCCGAGAATCAAGGCCGGATGGGCAGCCTCCGGTGAAGCCCAGGCAGCCGCGGCGCGGGACTGTCAGGAACTCTAGCAGCATCACAGCCCAGGCCGCTCCCGCTTTCCCCAATTCATTTCTCTCCCTTTTCTTTTTCTTTTCTTTTTTTTTTTTTTTTTTTTAAGATTTTATTAATTTATTCATGAGACACACACACACACACACAGAGGCAGAGACCCAGGCAGAGGGAGAAGCAGGCTCCATGCAGGGAGCCCGATGTGGGACTCGATCCCAGGACCCCAGGGTCGCACCCTGGGCCGAAGGCAGACGCTCAACCACTGAGCTGCCCAGGCGTCCCTCCCTGAATCAGTTCTAACAGCTCTGTGGCTGTATACCTGCCCTACGACACACGGGGTGTGATCAAAGTCGTGACTCAGTGGGGTTGGACGTCTGCGCACACGTGTGAAGCCATCACCCAAGTCATCTCCACCCAGGACCCCCTGCCCAACCAGAGCCAGGCCTGATTGATTCTGGAATGGTGTCCGTGGTAACGCAGTTGCTTTTGTTTTACTGTAGAACTTTATAGAGACACAAGCTGATGAGTTGATAGGACATGAGATCACAGCAGGAAATGAACCGTGCCCCACCTCAATGCGTGTCTTTGGCTCTGCCCTCAGGGAGCGGGACACACTTCCCCAGGAGTGGCGGCCCCAAGGCCATCTGCAGCCTCTTCTTATCAGCCGGCCTGTCCCCTGGTGGCCCACGGCAACTGGCCCGTCCCCTAGTAGGTCCTCTGTACCCACCGTGTGCCAGGCACATCAGCAAGGGTCTGAGGACATGTGGGGGACTGGCACAGAAACACAGTGGGGACTGTCCCTGGATCAGGGCTTCCAGGGTCAAGGCTGGCACAGGAGGAGCCGGGGTTATGGCGAACTTGCTGGAGGAGATGGGAGGAGGTGGGGCTGTGGTTGGGGCAGAACGTGAGACAGGCCATTGTTGTGGTAGTTCCACCGCCTGAACTCGAGATGTGTGTCTGGCCCTGTATTTGGTGTTGGGAGGCCCAGATGAAGCTTGAGGACCCTTGGCTCAGAGCCTGCTATGGAAGAGCCAGGCACACAAGAGCCCCGGTGGGCCAAGACCTCAGAGCGGTCTAAGCACAGCTGGAGGCATCGGAGGGACTTTCCTTGAGCCAACAGTGTGGCGTCCACATCCGCTGTCCATCTGAGACCCTGGCACTGCCCCAGTGACCGCCCTCACTTCACTGGGATGCTTGAGATGAGAGGCACCGGCTGTGATCCTCCCTGTTTGACTCCTCTCCCATCACACCATGTACGCTGTCACTTGACCACTGACATCACCTTTAGCACACACTCAAATTTTCAGCTCTGGGCAGAGTGCCAGGCAGGTGCGTGCCCACGGCCACATTTAATCTCCTCCCCAAGGGCATTCTGAGCTGAGGGTTGTAGCTAAGCCTGTCTACATAGAAGAATAATGGGGCCTAGTAAAGGGTCATGGCGTGTCCAAGGTCACCCAGCGGGGAGGTAGCAGAGACCTGGCCCTGGGGAGTTTGGCTCAAAAGCCCGCTCTGTCCTCTTACCCAGAACAGTACTCGCCAACCTCAGTTAAGTTCCCACCCCCAGGAGCCAGTGCTCTATCCCTGTAGGCCGCTCACCTCTCTTCTAGTGACAAGTTTCTGTGAGTAGGTCTATTGGCAGGGTCAGCTGGTGAAACGGGGCCACTAGGGGAGATGTTAAGAGGCCCATTGCAGGTGGGATTTCAGGGACAGCTGGGGGTCAGAAATCCCCAGGGTGGGCTGTGAGGCAGCTGACTGGGGCTCAGGCGTGAGCTGAGCCTCTGCTTCTGCAGAGGTGTCTCTTGAGTTCTCTGTCTCCGGAGAACCTTGGCTGTACAATCGTTCCTGCTGCTCAACATCCTCATTAACGCTTCCTATGGTCAGTCTAATTTTAGCCATTCTTGTATGAGTGTGATGATATCTCCTTGTGGTTTTCATTTCAATATTCCTGAAAATTATACTGCTGAACACCATTTCCTGTACTTATTGGCCATCAGTAAATCTTTTGTGAAGTATTTTTTTAAATACACTATCTTTTCTCATTGATCTGTAGTAATTCTTTGTTAGCAAGTCCTTTGTCAGTATGTGTATTGCAGATCTTTACTCTCAGTGTGTGCCTTGCTTTTCATTTTCTTAATCATCACAAGATAAGCAGGAATGTCACATTTCATTGAAGTCCAATTCAATCCTTTTAAATTCTTAGTGCATTTTGTGTCCTACCCCAAAACTGGTATTTTCTACATTTTTTTCCAGAAACTTTATAGTTTAAGGCTATGATCTATCTCAAATTTCTAAATTCCATTTTTAATTCTAATTATTTGTAGATTATTTTCGATTTCTTATGTACACAATCCTAGTATCTGTGATTAGTCACATTTCCCCCCCTCACTCCTCATGCTTTTTGTTTTTCTTATAACATTGGTTATATTTTCTAATATAATTTGAATAGAATAGTGATGTTTGAAGATTTTTAACACAGCCCTCTCAGTATCCGTTAGAAAAAGTAGACAAAACTGGTAATAAGTACGACTGAATTGACATATATAGAACATGACATAGTAAGTGCAAATTCATTCTTTTCAAGTGCTCATAGAACATTTACCAAAATAGACTATATGTTGGGCCACGAAGCAAGTCTACAAATTTGCAAAGCCTGAAATTATATAGATTATATTCTTAGAGCAAAGGAGAATTGAGCCAGTCATAATGGAAAGAAGCCCAAAAAGTCTTTCAATGTTTAAAAATTAAACCTAACTTTTCTAAATATTTTAAGGGTCAAAGGAGGAATCACAATGGAAATTCTCAACCTTTCCCATATCAGGGCTCACAGAAAACAGCACTGTATCTGTGAAAAGCACTGTCATGAGTTGAGCCTTAAATCATATTTCCACCTGCCCTGGCTGCACGGGGCAGCCTTGGTCTGTGCCCCGCCCCCCGCCCCTCCGCCAGCTACCCTGTCTGGTGGCCTTCAGTTATGGGGGTCAACATTGCCAGATGGGAACGGAAATCTCCAATCTGTACTTCTAGTTCTGATGGTGCTCCTATATTGTCCTCATAAGTCTAAAACCACAATTTCTGAGTGAAACATGACATTATTTTTATGTCCTATTTCACTTTGTGATTGTCCTTAAGTTTTTGAAAACAAGCTTGTGAGCCATCTATTAGAAGTGTTGATTCAACCTGTGTTCACACTTCTGGGAAAACAAATAGAGCCAAATATTTATTAGGATTTACTACTGAGCACCTGCTTTTGCTGGACATCACATTGGCTCTTTGTGGAGTTCTCCGTTCTGTGATACGGATATTATTAGCCACATTTTTATATGGTTGGAGACTGTAAGTTACATGGAATTAGATCAGTGTCAGAAACCAAAGTGGGATCCCCTAATGGATTCCACATCCCTTGTTTATACACAGTACTACTCCCTTCTGAACTCTGGTCTACTTGATCTGGAAACGTAACAAGTATCAGGATTTTCTTGTTATGTTGCAAACTAAAGGATATCAGCTGGCCTTTTTACCTTTGTGCACCATGACCATTTATTATCTGGGTAGAAGACCGTTGAGGAAGGTACTCAGAACCCTAGGAATAGAGACATAATATTTTTTCTTTTTAAAAAAGATTTATTTATTTACTTATTTATTTATGAGAGACAGAGAGAGAGAGAGAGAAGAGAGAGAGGCAGAGACACAGGCAGAGGGAGAAGCTGACTCCCTACAGGGAGCCTGATGTGGGACTAGATCTCAGAACTCTGGGATCGTGCCCTGAGCCACCCAGGTGCCCCTGTTTTTCTGATATTGAAGTCACGAAAGGAAATATGCTTTGTCATTGATTCAGGCGCCAGTATCTTCACAGCCAGCAGCAACACAGGTATGATAGAGTACGCTCAGCCTGTTCCACACAATGAGCAAATGCTAAAAATAAAAATTGCTAAAATATTCCCTTCCCTACTATTACTTGCTTCCCAACCATGGTAGTGTTTGTGCGTTATGACTGTGGTTTACATCAGTCACAACTGGCAGGACTTAAATAGAGCATTGGAGCTTCAGGGACAGGTAATGTTTAATTAATTGTGACAATCAGCTACTTGGTTTTATTCTAGAAGCCGAGTGAGTGGGGCCAGAGATCTCTAAGATGTCTGGCAGCTAGTTCGACAATTCTGACTTTAAATTACTTCTGTGATTCAGAGCTTGGGCGGGAGAATGGGAGGCTGGCTCTGGGAGCACCTCTGTTCCTGTAACCAGGTAACATTCTGTAGGTGTCATTGTGGTTTCTTTGTATTCCTGTTATTAAAGCTTTTGTGCCACGTTCCTCCCTTCAGAAGTCATTATAACAAAAATCCGTCTTTTTAAATTATAAATGCTGCCTGTTAACCCCACCAACAGCACAGAGGGGCGTTGTCCCCTGGACGTGGGTGGGGATCTGAGCCTGTGCTGCGTCCTCGCCACAAACAGACCCGGAGGCCACGGTGCTTGGGAGCCCGGCGGCACCAGCCACTCGGGGTGAGCCCGCAGGTGAGGCTCTCGGCCCCAGAGCACTACTCTTTGGATCCCCAAATTGCCTGGGAAATGTGTGAAATCACTGCATCTCCTAGAGGCCAAGCCTGGGCGCGTCTGAGAGCAGCTGACCAGCGGAGCCAGGACCGCCCTGCTGGCAGGACCGGTTCACCAGGGAGGGGCGGTGCTCTGGGGGTGGCCTGCAGCCCGCGAAGTCCTGACCCCGACCCCACCCGCCAGCGTGTCGAGGGTCCTGCCCACGACCCCCCACGCGTGCACAGCCCCAAGGTCGGGAGAAGATCCCCCTGTCTGGGCGGGGGGGTGGGGTCCTGCCCACGACCCGCACGTGTGCACAGCCCCAAGGTCGCGAGAAGGTCCCCCTGTCTGGGGGCGGGGGGGGGGGGGGGGCGGTCCTGCCCACGACCCGCACGTGTGCACAGCTCCAAGGTCGCGAGAAGGTCCCCCTGTCTGGGCAGGGCGGGGGGGGGGGGTCCTGCCCACGACCCCCCACGTGTGCACAGCTCCAAGGTCGCGAGAAGGTCCCCCTGTCTGGGCGGGGGGGGTCCTGCCCACGACCCCCCACGTGTGCACAGCCCCAAGGTCGCGAGAAGGTCCCCCTGTCTGGGTGGGGCGGGGGAGGCGTCCTGCCCACGACCCCCCACGCGTGCAAGCCCGAGGGTCCGCGGGGACCGGCCTCGGGTCGGGGGGAGGGTCCTGCTCACTGCGCAGCCCACGCGGGCAAGCCCGAGGATCCGCGGGAGGCCCGCGCGTGGGGAGGACTCTGCCCCGGGCCCCCCCACGCCTGCGCAGCCAGGCGGGGCGTTGGGCTCCGGAGGGGCCGCGGGCGGCCACGTGGCCCCGCAGGAATGCGCGGGCGTGGGGGCGGAGCGCGGCCGGGGACGGGCAGGCGCGCGGTCCAATGGGCTCGTGGCGGCGTCGGGCCCGGCCAATCAGCGCGCGGGGGCGGGGCGGCCGCCGTGTGGGCGGGGCCGGGGCGCATCCCTGGACGGCGGCGGCGGCGGGGCAGGGCGCGGGGCGCTCGGAGGGACGGCGGGCGGGTCCCGGCGGGTGAGTGCGGGCTGCGGGCGGGGCGCGCAGGGGCTCCGGGGGGCTCGGGCGGGAGCCGGGAGCCGGGAGCCGGGAGCCGGGTGGGGCGGGGGCGGGGCGGGGCGGGCGTACGCGGGGCCCCCGACGAGTGCAGCTGCTCCTCCCAAAGCCCCTTCGCCGTGGCTCCCGAACTCGCCGGAGCCCAGGGACCGGTGGCTTCTGGGCTGCGCGCCCCGACGAGCGCGGGATGGGGCGCAGACCGCCCGGTGTCCCTGGTGCCCCAGGAGGAGCGCAGGGCACGGCCCCGGGCAGCGCCCCAGCGGCAGGGGGGGCCGTCCTCACCGCGGCAGACAGGGCAGGCAGCAGGCCCGAGCGGCGCCCAGGACCGTGCAGGTGAGGCCCGAGCGGCGCCCCCCCCCGGGGTGATGAGCAGGGGCTGTCGGCTGTGCGGGAGGCCCGCCAGGTCGGGGTCTGGGCGCAGCCACACGGCCGGTCGCGAGCTGAGCTGTTGATAGGAAGCCCGACTTCTCTCCTGTGAAGACAGTCTCGGGTCTGCTTTAGGAGGAAGGCAGTTACCGCTTCCAAGCAAGTGTTTGCCCTTCTCCCAGAGCATCACTGCTCCAGAAACCGAAGCGGGTGTGCAGGCCACAGGTCAGGAGGTGGGTCACTCCCACCCGAGGACGCTCCCCTCTGGACCCTAAATTCTCAACATAAACACCCGATTCCGCTCGTCACAGGGAATCAACAATCAGAAAAAACAGAGGTATTTGGCTCAGTGTGCTATTCATGTCCGTGACTCACTTTTGCTGGAGGTAAAACTTCTCATTAACCCAAAACCTCATGGGCTTTTGTCTTTTCTCTAGTTGAGCCAAAGAGTAAAAAGTAGCTGCCGGTGTTCTGGGTTTGGTGCAAGGGTTACATAGTTTCCCTGCAGGTGGAACATGGCAGGGGATAACTTTTTCACTGTTCATTTATTGCTTACAAAGTACACTTTGGACATTGTTACATAGGAAATAAGTATCAGAAAGCAAAGATGAGATTTACTGTTTCTGTTTTTAAAATCTAATTGGCAGCATTTCTTTGGCCCTCAGATAGGATTTGGTGGCCAACATCTGGGGTCAGGTGTACAGTAACTTTCTGTCATCAGATACAGACTTTGGTGATGCCGTTTGAGATGCTTTTTCCTAATTCATTGGTCTTTCCATTAAACAAGTGACAACTAGGGAAGAGGGAAAATTCAAAATTATTCAAGATGGCTTCCTACCTTTTAAAAGTTGAGCTTGGCTTTCTAGTTGGACTAAATGCATGCTCTTGATATTTTGAGGTGCCCTGTTTTCTCGGTAGTTTCTTTTGTGTTGAAGTCAGAAGGAGAGTCTTTGGGAATTCTGGATAGAGGCGTGCTGGTGGATCAAAGGGCTTGGGGTCAGGAGCCCTGGTTGAGTTCAGGAACTGCTTGCCTGACCCTGGGTGAGTCAGGGTATCCTACAGAGCTTCTGTTTACTCTTTATGAAATTGCTGGAAGGGAATGTCTGTGGAAAGGCTTTTTTTTTTTTTTTTTTTTTAAGATTTGCTGTATTTATCCTTGAGAGACACAGAGAGAGAGGCAGAGACCCAGGCAGAGGGAGAAGCAGGCTCCATGCAGGGAGCCTGACGTGGGACTCGATCCCGGGACCCTGGGGTTACACCCGGGGCGGAAAGCAGTGCTAAACCACTGAGCCACTCAGGGATCCCTTCCTGGTTGTCTTACAATCACCCAAGTGAATCGTACCTGCTGGTGGGAGGGGCTATCTCTGGGTTTTAATTTCCTATTTTAATTAAGTGATGGGAAAACGAGTTTTTGAGATATTGTAAAAATCTTTTTGAGTGTTAATATTTTTCTCTCCCAGGGACCACCTTGTGATATTAGAAATTACTTTTTAAAGTAGAATACAGCCTCCGAGCTGCCATGGGGTGCGGTGGGTGTGTGTTGGAGCTCGAGGAGTAGCGCATCGTGGTCGCCAAGGAAATCAGCCCCTTTAGCTTTCCTGAGAGGCTGCTGCCCTGCTGGCCCCTCCTAGGCTCTGGAAGCTTCACCCGGTGAGTCCCTTGCCGCTTGACTGGGCAAGTGATGAAAGGAAGAGAAGAAATGGTGAAGGGTGTCTGCGTCCCTGTACTCTGACAGCTGCACGTGGGAGGGGAACTCTGCCGCCGTGAGGCGAGTGGGGATCCCTGGGCTTTGCTTCGGGGGCTGAGGTCATGTCTTCATTCTCCGTGGCCGGAGCCCGACCCTTACCCGAGGGTGTTACTATTTTTAAGGAAGAACTAGGACACTTGCTCTGAGATGGGAATACCAAGTGGAAGGCTGCAGAGTCCGATGGAGGCATGATGATTGACCTTCGGCCTCGCTGGCGTGGCTCCTGTAGCTGCCCGCGTGGGGAGGCCCCGGAGCCAGCGTGGATCACAGCTTGCTGTGCGTAGGGAGCCTTTGCTTCTCTTCTTTCGCCCTGTTTCTCGGAAGGGGAAGTGGCGGGGTGCTGTGAGCTTGCTTTCGCGCGCGGAGAGCATGGTGGTCACGCTGACGCCAAGGTTCGTGGCAGGTGTCGGGGACCACCTGGCCCGAGGCTCTGGCACGTCAGTCCCTCGCTGCTCTGCCATCGAGCCGGGTTCTGCCTTTCTGAACAGCCGCTGGAGGGGCGAGGGGCGCGGAGGCTTAGGGCGTTGGCTGAGCCGTCGGTCCCGAAGGGGTATGTGTGGAGCCGGTGGGACGAGCCCAGGGGATTCCAAGGCTACGAGGACAGCATTTTTGAGGCCGTGAGAACATGCACGGGCGGAAAGAACTCGCTGGCTCTTTTCCCTCCCTGGGTGAGCGGGTCTGGGCCTGGCGGGGCCAGTTGATCGGAGGCCGGAGCTTGAGGGCTGTTGCTTGCTGCCTCCCACGGACGGGGACCCCCCCCCCCCTCCTCGCTGCACAAGTGATAAGAAGGTTGCTTCGTGTTTGGTTCTGGAGAGCTCGGCTCGGCAGGGTGGTGGGGAGCGGCCTCCTCCTCAGAGGCACACACGCGGTGTGCTCTGCGTGGGCCTGTGAGTTCCGCCAGCACGCTGGCCGCTGCAGTTCCCTTTGCGTGGAGCAGGCCACGTTTCCCTTGGAGCTGAAATCTCCGCTCCTGCCCGTGGGTTCTGAGGATCACACGGGGCCGGGTCTCCAGGGTCTAGTTCAGGTCTCATTCCGCGTGGGCCTGCCGTGGGAGGGTGGGTGAGCGGCCCGCTGGCACTGCTGCACGCTCCTTCCTGAATTATCTGCGGACAGAGCCTGACTTGCGATGACTTAGCGGAAAAGGGGGACAGGTGCACCTCTCCGCACGCCCCCAGGAGGATGCGGGGCAGCAATCCCCGTAGCTGGAGCCGGCGGGAGAGGAGTGCACTTCCCAGGACCTTGGCCGGACGGAGATCTGGATGCTGGGATGCCTCTCTGTTCAGCTTTCTCGGGTGTGGATGGCAGGCAAGGAGAGGAAGTGTAATCGAGGCAGGTGTCTGGTTTCATGTGTAGGTGGATTCCTTGTATGGCTCATTTTCCTGGGGGGGGTCAGGATACAGAGGGCTGACCTGCTTGGCCCTGGGCAAGCCTGCTCTCAGGCATCCTGGCTGGGGCACCTTTCCCCCAGGGCTCAAGTCCGTGCTTAAGCCATGCGTTTAGGCCTCAGTGTCTCCTCTGCCAAGATGGCATGGAGACCGATAACTGCTGTACAAATATCAAGAGACAGGGCTGCTGAAGGTGAGGGGGTTGTAGTGCTTGTTCTTCACACGGGTCAGGTAGGACTTCACTGGGAAGGTGATTCTTGAGTCGAGATCTAAAGAAGTTGAGTGATAGTGCAACAGGAGCATCCTAAACAGCAGGACAAGCATGTGCAAAGGCCCTGGGGCTGGAGCATACCAGATATGTCCAGGAGCAGCAAGAAGGAGACAGTGGTAGGACATGAGCTCAGGGAGGTGACAGAGGATGATAGCCATTGCAGGGCTGTGACCACGTGGGCCGTGTTTAACTGGGCCATCTTGGCTGTAGTGTTGAGAAGAAATGACAGAGGGTTGAGGATGGGCGAGGGGGGTTGCTAATGGAGCTTTTACAGAAACTCAGGTAAGAGATGGGATGCAGCGCGGACCAGACGGGTGGTGGTAGGGCTCACGAGAGGAGAGAGGAGGGATCGGGGCCCCCCAGCTGTGGTTGCTTTGTCCTGAGCGAGGGGAAGGGGTTTCTGGTGGCAGGAGGTAGTGAGTGTGGGACATGCCAAGTAAAGTGGCTTTCACGCTGGCTCTGCTGATGTTCTGTTTGGGAGAACATCGAACATCTGCTCCCGTAGCGGCTTTCACGTACCCGTACCCCCGCTGTCGGAAAGTCCATGGCGAGCCCCGTGGCTCCTGTGAAAGATCTACGCTGTCCCCTGGTTTCCCTAACCGGAAGGAATCCGAACAGGACTGCCCTCCTCAGAAACAGCAGCCAAGTGGAAATCGCGTCGGGGTGTTCTGCAGTGCGCCAGTCCCGGGGGGCGGGTGGCACCCTCCGACTCCTCTCTGGGAGCCACGCTCGGCCTCCGGCGCGGAGCTTTGCCGCGTGTCCCCAGCCTCCGCTGTGTTTTAGCTCCATTCGTTTCGGGCTCCTCTTAGCAAGTTGCATCCTGAGGCCTGAGGGAGGCCAAAGAGAAGTGATCTTGGGGTCGCTGATTCTCCCGCATGAATGAATGGGAATTCCTGTTCGGCTTACACCATTTCTGCTATGAAAGGTTTCCGAGGAACACGGCACTTTCGGATATTAGGGGAACCTGCTATCATCCCGCAGGGTTAGCTTGAGTCTCGTGCTGCACAGAACATTCCATGACTTGTGTCTCATACCCGTGGAATTTCCGCTCTCTCACACCCTTCCCTCCTTTGCCCGGCCGCCACCCCGGCCCCTGGCACCGCCAATCTGTTCTTTATACGTATGAGCCCGTTTTCATTCCACGTAAGATGAGATCGTATGGTACTTGCCTTTCTCTGTTTGTCGGTCACATTCAGGTCGCTGTCAGGTCTCTCCTGTTGCTGCAAATACCAGAATTGCTCTTTTTACAGCAGAATAATATTCCACTGCGCTTGTATTATACTGTATTGTCTTTTTCCATGGATCCATCAGTGGCCCCTTAGGTTGTTCGCCGCCGTTGGCTATCGTGGATAATGCTGCAGCGACCATGGGGGTGCAGATTGTCTTTTTAAGGTAGTGTTTTCATGTTTTAGGATAAATACCAAAAAGGGGGATTGTTGAATCATGGTAGTTTTGTTTTTTGTTTTTTGAGGAACCTCCGTGGTGTTTTCCCCCAGTGGCTGCAGCAGTCTGCATTCCCCCCAACAGAGCAAGAGGGGCTCCTCTTTCTCCGCATCCTTGCCGACACCTGTTACCCGTATTGTTGTGACACCCGCCATTTCAATAGGTGGGAGGTGATTTCTCACTGTGGTTTAGATTTGCCTTTCCCTGATGGCCAGTGATGCTGATCACCTTTTCATGTACCTGTTGGCCACCTGTATGTTTTCTTCAGAAAGATATCTATTCAGATCCTCTGCCCATTTTTAAATTTGTTTTTTGGTTGCTGTGGTATGAATTCTCTATGTATTTTGCATATTAACCCTTTATGAGATACATGATTTGCAAATACTTTCTTCAATTTGGTACGTTGCCTTTTTGTTGATAGTTTCTTTAGCTCTGAGGAAGCTTTTTAGTTTGAAATAGTCCTACTTGTTTTTTTTTGTTTTTGTTTTTTTTTTTTTTTGCTGTTGTTGCCTTTGCTTTTGGCGTCAGATTCAAAAAGTCATCACCAAGACTGACGTCAGGGAGCTTACTGTTTTCTTCTAGGTGTTTATAGTTTTAGAGCTTATGTTAAAGTCTTTAATCCATTTCAGGTTAATTTTTGTGTATGTTGTGATGTAATGGTTCACTTTGATTCTTCTGCACGTAACTGTTTAGTGTTCCCAGCACCATTCGTTGAGAACACTGTCCTGTCTGCATCCTTTGTTGTAAGTGAAGTGAACGTGTGTGAGTTTATTTCTGAGCTCTTCGTTCTGTCCTGTGTCTGTCTTTGTGCTACCACCAAACCATCTTACTGATTTCCATAGCTTTGCAATGTAGTTTGATGTCAGGAAGTGTGAGCCTCTAGCTTTGTTCTTCTTTCTCAAGGTTGCTTCAGCTATTTGGGGTCTTTGTGGATCTCTACAAATTTTAGGATTGTTCTATTGTGAAAACGCCATTGGAATTTTGATGGGGATTGCGTTGAATCTGTACATTGCTCTGAAGTCAGTGGACATTTTAACAATGTTCTTTCAATCCATGAACATAGAATATCTTTTTCTTTATTCATATCTTTTTCAAGTTCTTTCATCTGTATAGGTTTTTCTTTCATTGTATAGGTTTTTAGTTACATTGGTTAAATGATTCCTAGACTTTTTTTTGGATGTGGTTGTAAATGAGAATATTTTCTTAATTTTTCTGATAATTTATATAGAAATGCAACAGATTTTTGCACATTGATTTTGTGTCCTATAACTTTACTGAATTAGTTTTAACCTTTATTTATTTATTTATTTATTTTGCTGGAGTCTTTAGGGTTTTCTTTTCTTTTCTTTTTTTTTTTTTAAGATTTTATTTATTTATTCATAGAGACGCAGCTAGAGAGAGAGAGGCAGAGACACAGGCAGAGGGAGAAGCAGGCTCCATGCAGGCAGCCCGACGTGGGACTCGATCCCGGGTCTCCAGGATCACGCCCTGGGCTGCAGGCGGTGCTAAACCGCTGTGCCACCGGGGCTGCCCTCTTTAGGGTTTTCTATATATATAGTGTCATATTGTCTGCATATAATGACGGTTTTGCTTCTTTCTTACCAATTAGATGCCTTTTATATCTTTTTTTGCCTAATTGCTGAGGCTAGGGCTTCCAGTACTATGTTGAGTAGACGTGGCCAGAGGACATTTTTGTCTTGTTCCTCATCTTAGGGGAGAAGCTTTCAGCCTTTCATTGTGGACTTATCATGTAGGGCCTTTATTATGTTGAAGTAAGTTTCCTCTAGATCCACTTGTTGAGAGCTTTTTTAAAAATCATAAATGGATATTGAATTTTGTCAAATGGTTTTCCTGCATTGATCATAATCCTATGATTTTTATCCTCTTTTTTTAGTGTGGTGCATCTCATTGGCTGGTTTGCAGATGTTGAGCCATCCTTGCATCCCTGGAATAAATTTCATTTGCTCATGGTGTTTGATCCTTTTAATGTGCTCATTTTGGTTTGCTACTGTTTGGTTGAGGATTTTTAAATCTTTGATTATCAGGGCTGTTGGCCTGTGATTTTCCTTAATTGTATTGTCTTTGTCTTATTTTAGTATCAGGGTAATGCTGGTCTCCTAAAATGCATTTGGAAGTGTTTCCTGTTCTTCTGTTTTTCTTGAAGAGTTTGAGGAGAATTGGTATTCTGATTTTAGTGTTTGGTAGACCTCATCAATGAAGCCATCTGACCTTGGCTATTTGTTTGTTGGGAGATTTTTGATTATCAATTCAGTCTTCTTACTAGTAATTGGTCTGTTTAGACTTTCTGTTTCTTCATGATTCAGTCTTTGAAGGTTGTTTATAAGAATTCTCCATTTCTCCTAGTTTGTACAATTTATTGGCTTATGATTGTTCATGTTAGTTTCTTGTGATCCTTGGTATTTCTGTGGTGTCCGTTGTAATGGCTCATCTTTTACTTCTCGTTTTATTTGAGTCCTCTCTCTTTTTTTCTTAGTAGGTCTAGTGAAAGGCTTTTCAGTTTCATCTTTTCAAAAAACTGGCTCTTCATTTTATTGATGTTTTCTATTGTCTTTTTGTCTTTATTTGTCCTACCCCATCTTTGTTAATTCTGTGCTTCTGCTAACTTTGGGCTTAGTTTGTTCTTTATTTTCTAGTTCTTCAAGTATAGAGTTGGATTGTTCATTTGATATTTTTCTTGTTTCTTAACATTTTTAGCATTTATTGCTACAAATTTCCTTTTCAGAGCTGATTTGCCTGCATCCCATAGGTTTTGGAGTGTTGTGTTTCCATTTTCCTTTGTCTCAAAGTATTCTTTAAAATTTTCTTTTGATTTCTTCTTTGACTAATTGCTTAATCAGTAGGATATTGTTTAATCTCCACATATTTATGTTTTTCCTCATTTTTTGGGGGATTGATTTCTAGTTTCATACCATTGTGGTTGGAAGAGGTGCTTGACAGGATTTCAGTCTTCTTAAATTTATTGAAACTTGTTTTGTCACCTAACATGCACTCTCCTGGAGAATGTCCCATGTGTACTTGAGAAGAAGGTATATTCTGCTTTTGAAATGAATGTCCTATGTATGTTGAGCCCATCTTGTCTAATGTGCCACTTCAGGCCAATGTTTCCTTATTGATTTTCTGTCTGGACCATCTGTCACACCTACTCTACCTTAAGATTTGGTGGGGTTCAAGGAGAAGATGCCCACCACTTTGGAGGGCTGCAGGTTAAGGAGTCTTTAGTCTTCTAATCATCATCATCTTCATGGTCATGAGCCTCTGCTCTTGCCTTGTGGCCTCCCAAGTCTTGCCCTTCATCCCCTTGGCCCTCTGCCCCAGTGCCCCATGCACCCTGATTCCAGAATAACCTTTTCAAAAGGCAGCTTTGATCTCATCAGTCACCTGACTGAACCCCGCTGTGGATCCCCTCTGAGCCAAGGATGAAGCCCTGTCCTGAATGGGGGTCCTTTTTTTTTTTTTTTTTTTTTTTTTTGGGTTTCAGAAAATATTTATTGGAACTGAAAGTAAATGCTCATATACTTAAAACATCATGATGACATATCAGTAATTCCCAAGTGAAATAACTTGGATGCTTTCACTTTTCAGGATTTGACTCCATCAGGACTTAACGTGAAATTTCCTATAGCCTAGGACAGATGGACTCCAGAGGCTACATAAGGATGCCCTAATGATGTCTAATCCAGATTTCAAAGTCATTCCAGTACCCACATTTGTTTGCCAAAAAGATAAACATTAAGTTGTTAGGGTACCAATTGTGTGACTAATCCCTCACCGGTCCCATGGCAGGTGAGCTGTCTCTCCTTCTGTAATGGGGCCTTCCTCGCTTCCTGCTCCCCTGCTTTCAGTCTTCCTCTGGGAAGTACTCTCTTCTCCCCAGCTCTGGGCTCCTTCTGTCCTAGCAGAGTCTTAGCCAGCTCTATTTCTGCCTCCCTGCTACAGGACTGCTGTGTGGGCAAAGTGACAGTGCCATCTGGATACCCTCTTCTTCCTCTTCCCGGGGTCCACAGTGTGGCTTCAGCCAGTGTTGGGCAGGTGGGCAGCCCTGACATCACGGGATGGGGGGGGGGGTCGTGTCTTGGAGGGAGGGAGCAGGTGGGACTGGGCCACCCCCCAGCAGGCTCCCCTGCTGCCCTTGGTGTGTGAGGAGAGAGGCTCACTGTGCTCTGGGGTGACGGTACTTATTCTGGATCTGACTCATGTAATAACACATTTGCACGGCGCCCATTCTTCTCTTTGGGAGCCTCATCAGGACAACGCTTCCTGTGGTAACACCCTCCCTGCAGGACTGGGAGTCTGGGGCCAGCCCCTCAGTGTTAGGAGGCTCGCCCCCGAGCTCAGTGGTTGCCCTGTGGGGAGAGCGGGCACAGACTCAGGCCCCGGGGGCTTCCCAGGGGACTGCCATTGGAGGCCCGACGTCCCTGTCAGAGAGGATGATTTTTAAAGTTGGAGTTTACTTTCTGCAGGAAATCTCTAGGCATGTGGGTCTTAGTGGAGGGACTTGGGGTTTCCGTCTGGGTCACGTCCTGAGCTGACCCTTTCCTGGGATGCTCTGTAGCTGTGCTTGGAGCAGGCACACAGGGTGATGTGGGGGATCACAGGGAGCCTGACGAGCTGAGGAGGGGGATCAGCCCCAGAATTAGAGAAAGGGACGCTTGTCGGACTGTGGGGGTTGGGGGGCACAGAATGTTTTCAGTAGAAGCAGAGACAAGTGTAGCGTTTCTTTCCTTCCAGGAGTAACTTTCTGTTCTTTTGTTTTATGAACGTAATATTAATGAAAACATTTCTCAAATACATTGTCTGTTAAAGACAAAATTACTCCTCCATGCATTTGTCCAGGTGACTTTGAGGTTTAGAGAAAACTGGATTGTTCCAACTCAGATGACCCACGTTTGTGCGTTCACCGTGGGCAGGCCTCTAGGAGCTTTCCGGGGGATGTGCTCTCTGGTGGTGAAGCATTTGCCCTCTGTCAGTCTCCTCTTGGTAAATTGATCCTTGGAGGGTAGGAGGATCGCAGCCTCGCTGCTCCTGGCAGAGCCGTGTGGACCCCACGCAGGGCAGGCCCCCATCCATCCTGCATCCCAGACTCCGCCAGTCAGCAAGCAGCCCATCCAGTTCTGTGGTTTGGGTATTTAAGAGACAGAAGAAGAGGCCAGTGGGAGTGAGCGGCAGGGGGGGAGGCATTGTGCACCCTGGAGAGGTGAGGGCAGGAGGGGCAGCAGAGCAGGGTACAGGTCCTTAGTGTTCACAGTCCTGCGACCTCCCCACCTGCGTCTCTGGCTGCCCACACTGACCAGCCAGGAGCTCCTGCTGCACCCAGCTGCTGACCACTGCCACTTCCTCCCCTTCCCTCCTTCCTCCCCCCCACCCCTTCCCTGCTTCTTCCTTCCTCTCTCCTCCGTCCTCATAGTTTTGTTGAAAGTGAACTACATTCTGGGTTTTGTTCCGGTAGTAGGCCCTAAATAATAACTAGGTGTATGTTTTTCCAGCTCCACAAGTGTGCAGGGTATGACTCGGGCATTAGCTAGAGGTTACGGGCTTTCCTTCTTTAGAAGCCAGCGTGTAGCGGCTGGCAGCTTTTATAGTGAGCCCCTGTGGACAGGCTCCGTGGTGGTGTCTGTCCTGAGCCGTATTCCCCTGGGGTGGGCTCAGTGGGGGAGGGCTCCTTCACTTGCCTTTCTTTCTCTCTCTAGAAAAAAGTGATGGTGCTCTTGTCCTGACTGGGTTAGGAGGAATGTAGAGACTAGAGCAATAAACAAGAAGGTGGACATACAGAAGAATTCATCTCAGCAGATGTGGAGGGGGAGGAGGGAGGCAGGGGTGCGGAGGCCCCTGGAGGCGGGGAGAGGAGGCAGGGGTGCTGAGGCCCCTGGGGGTGGGGGGAGGAGGCAGGGGTGCAGAGGTCCTGGGGGTGGGGGGGAGGAGGCAGGGGTGCGGAGGCCCTGGGGGGTCGGGGGGAGAAGGCAGGGGTGTGACGCCCCCAGGAGCAGGGGGAGGAGGCAGGGGTGCGGAGGCCCTGCAGGGGGACATGTGTGCTGAGCTACAGGGGCCAGGCAGCGGGGCGGGAGGGCCTGGAGGATGGGCAGGGCCTGAGAGCGCAGGTGTGGGAAGCGCCTGGGCCCAGCGGTACCCGTGGCTTCCCTGTCCTGTGAGCTGGGCTCCATTTCTGAGGCTTTGAGGTAGGCCTGTCCCTGCTGGATGGCCTCTGCTCTACCCTGGCAGCCTAGGGGCCTCACCAGGTCATTGCCTGACGCCCCAGGACTCTGTTCGGCGTGGTATTTTGTTTCCTGGAGGCTGGATATCGTCATGCTCCACAGCCACTTGCTTGCTGGGAAGAGATGTGTCCTTTCCCTGTGGCTGGGAGGAAGCAGGGCACGTGGGAGAGTGGGTTTATGCAGATCTGCAGCCAGCGTGGCGATGGCAGGACCACGAGCTGGGGATAGCCCATGGGATGCCCTGTCCCAGCCTCTGGCTGGACGAGCACACCCTCTGGGTTGAGGGGCGGTGGGGGCAGGGGTGGGGGGTTCTCACATGGATTCCCTGGACCCTGGCTGTTTGGGAAAGAGCTGGTTGACAGCTGGTGGCCGGAGGTTTCCTAATGGCCCTTGACACAGAGTGAATATGCTTCTCTTTTAATTTTTTTTTTTCTTCTCGGGCCTGGGTGAAGGAGGGGAGGAGATCTGGGCATCGGCGTTGGTCTGACATGAGCACGTTGCTTATAGTCAGACGCGGACACCAGACGCCCCCGTGTAGCCCTAGTGACATGATGCCTCGCCACGGCACCGGCAGTAAAATACGGTGACCACAGGGGAGACGTCCCAGATGGCTAAGTCCCCTGCATGCATCCAGGAAGGTTCTCTTTCCTTCCTTCCTTGCTTTTGTGAGCACTGCCTAAGTCTCTGAAAATGTTCAGTGCAGGGGGTCCGCCGTGGAACTGGATTAAACTTAGACAGTGCCGTCCCAGCAAGGTGTGAGCCCTGAGGCCTGGTGTGCTTTCCCTTTTGTGGTCTCTGTGGATGGTGAGCCTTGCTGATGTGGTGTTGATCTAGAGGCTCTTGCTTTTAGGTAGGCCCAGACTCGTGCACCTGCTGTGGGTCCTCGGGAGCTCCTGGCTCACACTGACTGCTCAGCATCCAGCTCCCTGCCCCCTTGACCCCAGGCTCTGTCCTTGGCATCATCTCCCCTTAGGCATGAGGACTGGGGCCCTGAGGCTCCTTGCTCTAGCAAGTGTCTGCGCTAATGCTCCAAGCCAGCCCCTTGGTCTAGGCCACAGGGTGCCGTGTGCCTCTGACATGTCTTTGCAGGTGCTCTGGTTCTGGTGCGATCCATGGTGGTGGGCTTGGGTGGATCTGGGCCGCGCACAGGCCCAGCCACCTGCCACCCAGATTGTGGGGAGTCTGGAGGGTGGATGTTAGGGAGCCATCCGGTGCATGACATGTTGTGTGCTCTGCAGAACTGAGCCTGATGTGCGTGAGCATGTCCCCTCGGGGTGGTGGCCTGGCCTCAGGGACCTGGGGTCCTCTCCGGCCCAGCAGCCCTGCAGGAGGGTTGCCAGCTGAGGACACAGAGACACGGACTGCAGGCAGAGGTTGGGAGAACAGGGTGTCCCCAGCATCCAGGCCCCCGGCCCTTGTCAGTGGAAGGGACCTTGGTGGCGAGTGTCCTCCCTCCCTCAGAAGCCAGGACTCAGAGTGCAGCTGTGGTCCCAGAGAACGGGCTGTGAGAAGCACCAGTCCTCCTACGCCTCAGCAGCCGGCTGCACGCCTGCCCTGGATGTTCACCTTGCACATCTCCATGCGTGGTGCAAGAGGCAAGAAAAAAATGCCATGGGAGTAAAGGTCAGGTCTCTCTCTGTGGTGGTGTGAAAAGCACAAAACGTGATCTGGGGTGTTCAGTGGCTGCCCTGGCCTTGGGAACCGTCTTATACCAACCGGAGCCTCACAGCCTCCAGACGTGTCCCACGAAAGCGTCCTGCAGTCCTCAGCCTCTCGGCTGCTGCTCTGACCGTGTGCGTCATCTTTTTGTTTAAAACCACAATCTGGGTGCATAACGCAATCTTTCATTAGGATGCCTAAATTGGAAAGTGACAGCAGTGACACAGCACAGACTGGAATTATGTCATGCAGCCTTGGTCGGAGGACAGTGTTGTGTAAGCGAGTCTCGTCCTTTGTCCCCGGGTCGTTCTTGGGCAGAGTGGGCTGCAGCCGCACGGCTCCCAGAACCCTGTGCGCTGACGCAGAGGGTACCCGGGGACGGAGTCAGGCACCACCCGAAGATGGTGCAGAGCAGTGCGTTCTTGGCTGCGGGAAAGCGGGGTTTTCGAGAGGCCTGAAGGGGCCAGGGGTGCAGAACACATCTGTGGTGCCCAGCGGGCTGTTGGGGCGAGTCACGCCGGCCTCTGAAATGCAGGAGCGGAGTCGTGTGTGCGTGTCGGCTGCCCGGACAGGTCCCTTCTCAGGAGCACAGCTTCCCGCAGACGCCGATTTGGGGAGAAAAATGTTCACCGGGCACGCGGTCATCTGCTGGCCGCTCCTCAGGGATCCAGAGCACAGATGGTGGCGCCGGGGCTGGGTTCCCCGCTCGGCCACGTGGCGAAGCGGGCCCTGGCTGGCTCAGAACCGGCCTGGCACACGCACCTGCCCTGCGGGGTCGGCCAGCGGAGTCGCAAAACCCTACGTGGCTCCTTCCGTGTTGGGCCGGAGTCATCCGTGGGAAAGGGAGGCTCTGCTGGGCTGTGTTCTTATGTGTTTTAAGTCCAGACAATCAGCATTAATGAAATTTGTACCCCGTGGTCTTTAGAAAAAAGCGTTGAAGGCGAGTAAACAGTGTGAGGAGAGAGGAGAAAATCGCGTCAAGGCAGGAAGAGCTGTGTGGCGGCCGGAGTCAGGCTGGTGCGCGCCGGGCTGGTCCCGGAGGAGCCCAGGCAGAAGCGCCCCGCCTGGTCCTGACGGGAGGGACAGCGCTTCGTGGCTGTGCCCCCAGCGGGCCTCACGCCCCAGCAGAAGCCGCGCTGAGACCGTACTGAGTAGAAAGCTCTGCTCTGCTCCAGAGCTGGGGACCCCGCTGGCCCTGGGCTCTGCTCTTGGGGGTGTCATGCACGCAGCTGAGAAAATGTAGGGTGTCTGTTCCCCTGGCCCGCGGCAGGAATGTTAAGTGGCTGCAAACACTGGTCCTCACCTGTCCGATTGCTAAAAATACCAGTTTCCCTTCTTTCCTCACTTCCTCTCGTGACTGTGGTGTCCATTGTCCCGTCTTCCTGCGGATGTGTCGTGTCTTTCCTGTTCCCTGCGGTGCCTGCAGGGTCGTGACAGGCGCACCGGGAGGGGCCAGATCCGGCGTGGGGACCGGCCAGGCGTTTCCCTGTGACACTGGCATCCGAGAGCAAACCCAGCATCCTCGATGTGCTCGTGTGCGTGCGCCATGCCGTTGCCGGCCTGGCTCCGTGTCATGTCTGCAAGCTCATGGCCTAGGCGCGTTCATGTTGGAGCCTCTTGGACTCCTGCCTTGGGAGATGACTCGGTGGCAGGAGGTGTCCCCTCCACTCGCCTCTGAGGCCCCCGTGATGCCCGCGGGCCTGGCGGGCGCCCTGGCCCTGGTGTCGGGCTCTGTCCCAGAAGAGGCGGACCGTCCTGCATCCGTCCATGCGGAGCACAGTGTGTTCCTGCAGACCACACGCTCGCTGCCTCCAACACGGTGGACGTGGCTGGACGTTAGCTGAACGTGTGGAGCGGTGGGCACAGTGTCGGGTGCTGAGGTCCGTGCCCTGTGGCCCGGAGACGCCACGGCTGCGTCATTTCCTCCCACAGCTGCCGTTGTCCGTGCGTGTCCAGCTGTGTGCTTTGGGAACGGAACAGCAGTGTCTGGCCGTGCTCGCTGTTGACCCCACCGGGTACCGTCCTGTCAAGTCTGGTGAGGGCAGGGGTGGCCCTGGTAGCGCGGAGGACGGGGCGTGCGCCTGGACCAGTGCCCCCACCTTCAGGTGCGGCGCCGCTGCCGTCCCCGTGCTCCCGGTGAGGGGCTTGTGCTCGGCGGCTCCCGGCGGCCTGCGGAGGGCGGGGATCCGAGACGCAGCCCCAGCGTGGGCGCCCCTGTCTGCCCTGCGACCCTCCAGGGTGGGCTCCCGTAAGCCCTCCACACCTCGGTCTCTATGCTGTGAAGCTATAGGGGAACCCGTGTCACGGAGGCGTGAGGTGACGGAGCCGGCAGGGGGGCGGCCGGGGCAGGGCTGCAGGGCAGCGCCTGTCTCCGTAGGTGGAGAGAGCTGGCAGGGCGGGTCGGCGTGACGGGCTGCTGCCGGGGGACCTGGAGCGGCACCCCACCGGCTCCTGCCCGCCGTCCTGTGCACCGTGGGCGGGTGGGGGCCGGGGTGTCACCCCTGCCGCGCTGACCCTCATGGTGCCCTTGCTGCCTCAGAGCCTGGGCGTTTGAAGCCCGGCAGGGGGGCAGTGCTGCTGGCCTGGTGGACGGGGATCCTCCCCCTCGGAGCCGGAGACCAACGTCCTTGTGACTGGGCCGATTTCACACCCATTCGCAGACCTTTCCTCTGAAAGCACATAGGGAAACAGAAAGTGCAAAAAAGAGACGAAAAGAAAAGAAAGTCAGGGGTGCAGAGACCTGGCGTGGACCCTGCAGTTCAGCACAGGAGGCGTCCGGGCCCGGGCAGGGGGTTCTCCGGCTGAAGCTGTGGCTGAGGGACGAGGCGGGGGCCGTCCTGACAGGCGGGAGGAGTCGGCCCACGGGGACCCTGCTCCCTGTGCTCGCGGGTGTGATTTCAGGGGAGATGTAGAGGTCTTGGGGGTGGACCTCAGCCTTGCAGAGCGCCCCGTGGAGCTGAGGGCGCTGGCCTGCCCACGGTGACCGCGGTGTCTTTCCTTCCAGGGGTCCCGAGGACTGAGGCTCCCACCGCCGCGCCATGGACCAGCCAGAGCCACCTGGCCCCGCTCCCGCAGGTAACGGGCGTCCTCGGGGAGGGCCGGGAGGGTCTGGGCGGCGCACGAGGGGTGGGGTCTGGGCCCTTCGCCCGCCCGGCGCCCCCCTCGCTCTGGGGTGACCTGGCTGGGCTGCCTGCCGGCCCCGGGCGCCCTGCGAGCACTGCCCCCGCCCTCCGACCGTCGGAGGCCCGCCTGGTGACGGGCGGTGGACTTGCTCGGGACGGGCTGCGCAGGGCCCTCGGCTGCTCCCGACACCTGCGGGGGCAGGAGGCAGTTTTCAGGTCTGCCTCCCGGCACCCTGGGCTTGTGCGCGGCAAGTGTGGACCCAGCGTCTGTCTGCCCCGTCCCCTCACCAGAGCGAAGCTGCTGCTGGGGCGACTGAGGTGGGGCGTCGGGGGGCTTGGTGGGGTCACCCCCTGCTCGCAGGGCAGGGCCTTCCCAGGGCCCCAGCCCAGGCTTCCTGGACAGACCGCCTGTGCCCCGTACACCTCGAGGCATGGGGAAGCCACAGTCTGGAAGGAGCCCGTGTGGGTCAGAGACCGTCCTGTCCCTCTCTGCAGGCGCATGCCCGGGAGACGTGGCCCCTGGCTCTGCCCTGCCCGTTCCGCCCTGCGCCGGTGGTGGTGCTCGGGGCTGCAGCCTTACCTGGGGACGGAGGAGGGCAGCCTGTGGGTAGGGCTGATCTAGGGCTGATCCCAAAAGGAATCTGGGCTCGGGCCAGGGGACGCGTGTCCCGCCTGTGCTGGTTGCCAGGAGAGATGAGCTCCAGCGCAGAGCCGCGCGGTGACAGGGCTATTCCCGAAAGCCGGCGAGCTGGCTCCGTGGTCACAGGCTCCTGCGTGCCTTCCCAGACGTGGCCCGAGCTGTGAGCCCCGGGTAGGGGCGGTGTGCCGGAGGGCGGCCTGGCTTCTGCGGGCACCTTGGTGTAGGCTGGCTCCCCTGCTCGGCCATGGCCACGGCCGGGGGGCTGCTCGGGGGGCCTCGGCGGCGCCTTGCCGCTGGCTTGGTCCGCGTGTAAGCCGGCGTTTGGGCTCTTCCAGGGCAGGCCTGACTCTGATCGTGTTGATTGAGGAGGCACTGCTGTCCCTGTTGTGCCTGCGCGCCCGGCGGGTCTGGCTCCGCGGCCTTCCCGTGGGCGGAGGCCGGTGGGGTGTGGGGCTGCCGCCGTGGTGATGGCCCGGCTCCTGCCCCGGCCCCTGCTCTCTGTCCGGCCGTGCCGACGGCCTCTGTGGGGGGCGGGGCCCAGCGGTGTTCCAGGTGTGGGCGCCTGGCAGCTGTCAGAGAAAATCGGAAGCACACAGCCCCAGGGCCCTTTCTGCACCTCTGTTTGTAGGAACAAGGGTGACGCACAACCTACTCAAACCCTGCAGGCGACACCTGCTTTCTGCAGCCCAGGGAACCCAAACCTGTTCTTCCCCTGTTCCGTGGGTCCCGGCATGTGGGCAGCGGGTGTCCAGAGCTGGCTGGGGCCTGTCTGGGCATGACCCGGCCTTGACAGTGACACCCTGTGGATCTGCACGCCCGCCGGATGCACCTCTGCACTTGGTCGGGGACGGGGAGGGGCCCGGGCAAGCGGCTGGGGGTTGGGCAGGAGAGCTGGTGACCCTGGGGGAAGGCCTCGGACCCGGGAGCCACAGCCTGAAGCCCAGGGCACCAGGGGCCGCCAGCCGGCCCAGCGAGCGTCCAGTCAGGAGGCCGTCCAGACGTGGTGAGCAGGATGTGACGGGAAGGGGGTGGCTGTCCCCGTGGAGCCTGCTGCGAGGGGAGGCCGGACGTGGCCCCAGCACAGCAGTAGAAGGGGAGGGGGATGGTGCTTCGGTGCGGGCTGCTCGGCAGCTGGCCCACCGGGGGCAGCCACGTCTCAGGTCCCCCGGTGCAGTCCTCAAGGGGACACAGGACCAGGCCCGGAGCACAGAGGCCCCAGGCAGGGCCGCGGGCACAAGCATCACGCCTTCCCCGCACGCCGACGCCGTCCCCTCCGCCCGCCTGTCCCCCTTGGCGCCCCACGCGGCCCCGTTCAAAGCCGTGAGCAGGCCGACTGGCAGGCCTGGCAGTGTTGGGGCCCAGCTGTCCCCCCGGGGCGTCGTCCACGGCCGGGCCCTCGCAGCTGGGAGCTGGCTCGGGGGCAGGGGCTGGACGGACCCTCCGTGGGTTCCCGGTTCCCCTGGGGGTGCGGCCTGTGCCTGCAGTGTGGACGGGGGTCCCCATTTCCGTGGGCTGATGTGTGGTGTGGCCTGTGACCGGGTGTGGATTCAGGCCAGCGTAGAGAGGAGAGCGGCGCGGTTCTTGCTGACACGGGCACCGGGTCTAGGCAGTGTGCTCTTGGGTCGGGTTGGGCACAGCGGCGGCAGCGCTTTCGGATGAGTCTGTGGTGGGTCACCTCTAACCCCCGCGACGGAAGCGTCTGCTCCCAGATGCCCTGGGGCACAGGGGCGGCAAGAAGGACCAGGTCCGACCTTCCCGGCCCCACGGGGACGCGGATCCCGTCTCTCCTCTTGGCTTGTCTTGTCTGCGGGACCACATACCCCAGATGGACGTTCCCTGTCGGGGCAGAGGCAGGCCGGTGCCGCGGGGCGAGGGGCTGACCCGCAGGGCTTGTGCAGGTGCGCACCCCCGTCCTCGGAGCAGTTCGTGCGCAGCCTGGACCCGGCAGGTGGTGGCCGTCGCGGGCACTCGGTGGACCCGGCGAGGGGCTGACGCTCCCGGGGGGCGGAGCACGGAGCCCCCAGTCCCACGCTGTCTGCGCGGCCGCCACCCCGACGTCCAGAGCCGGGATCAGGCCGGGAAGGCCGGTGGCCGTGATGGCCCCTCGGTGCCTGCTGCTTTGCAGAGCACGTTTGTTCTTCTCTAATAATGGCACAAATTACAGCAGGAGTACTCTTGTGCTCTGACACGTGTGGTCGTAACCGCCCCACGGACGGAATTGCAGCCTCCATCTCTGAGCTTAAAAATGAGTATTCCCTGATTTCCTTTTCCTCAACGCCTTCGTTTGTCCGCGGGGTGTCTGCCAACCCGGCGGTGGGTTTTCAGCAGCCTCCCCCACCCCCGACCATGCTCCTGAGCTCCGGAGCCCCGTCCCCCGTCCCCTGAGGTGTGAGGGGCCCAGCCTGAGCCCAGGCCGTGCGGCAGTGGTGTAGACCGACGTGTGCGGGGAGGGGGGGTGGGGGGGCCTGTGGTGTCTCCCTCCCTCCTTCCCTCCCTCTGCTTTCCCAGCCGGGACCCCGTAGCCTGTACTGACCTAGGGTTTGTTGCAGTTCAGGGGAAACTCAGATCTTTTTCCCGAGATCCGTGGTGTGGATTCTCTTTCCTTGGAAGCGTGTCGGCCACACGGTGTGACGCAGCCGTGGCAGACGTGGCCCGCAGCTCTGCCTGCACCCCTGGGTTGTCGGGGGTGTAGACCACAGGGCCAGCCTGGCTCCTCTGCCTGGAGCGCCGGGGGGAGCCTGTGTGGTGCCAGGGGACGCGCCGATGCACAAGGGATGTTGTGTCCTCCCTCGTGGGAGACAGACCATGAGCAGGGCGCTCGGGGTCCCAGGGTCACCCAGGGCAGGCTCGGGGCTCCCCAGGGGAGTCGGAGGTGCGGCCCGAGGTCTGGAGGCACCTGCAAAGACTGAGAGCAGGGGTACCTGGTGTGGTGTCCGTCCGTGGACGCTGCAGGAGTCGGGGAGGGGAGGTCCCGGGTGCTTGAAGCAGAAGGACTTCACTGCGGGTTGGTTGGTGGCTCTGCAGCAGGTGGGGGCCCGGGTGATCGTTGGGTTCCTGCCGTGAGGACCTGGGCAGACCGAGTGTGCAGGGATGGGGAGGGATGGAGGCAGGGCCGAGTCGGAGGGGCCTCGTGGGAATCCACGCAGGGCTCCTCGGATGCGAGTCCAAAGCTCTGGCAGGGGGTCTGGTGTAGACGGTGGGTTTTGTGCCGATGAAGGCCCAGGCCCCGGGCAGGCCTCTCGTGTGGGGGCCGAGGCAGGGGATCCGGCAGGGGAAGAGGAGTCGGCTCGGGCAGCCAGCCCAGTGCCAGGGACGGGGCCAGGCCTGCATGTGTCGCAGCTGGAGGGCAGGGAGCGGGGGTCCGGGTGTGGGCAGTGTGGGCTCCTCAAGGCCTCCCTCCTTGCCGTGTAGACGCCGGCTGTCCCTGCACAGACAAGCCCTCCTGGGGTCGCCCCTCTGCGTGCGTGTCCTGACATCCTCTCCTCACAAGGACACCGGTCACGCTGCATTAGGAGCTGCCCTGGTGACCGCCTAACGTGGCTGCATTCTGAGGTTCTGGGGCTTCGGCCTTCAGCTAGGATTTGGGGGGCACACAGTTCTGTCCCCGAGAGGGACTAGGAGCAGCAGCCAGTGAGGTAGGAGGAAGCCAGGATCGCGCAGTGTTGTTGATGCCAAGGAAGGTCGCGCTGAACAGGGTAAACAGGGCAGTGGACGACAGCCTGGTCACTGGGGGACAGCCGGCAGTGACCCCTGGGCATTGGCTTTGGGGACGTCACCCAGCATCCCGTGAAGCCATTTGGCCGGCAGGTGGGGAGGCCCCTGCACTCCTGGGGTGCTGGGGGAGGGGCGCAAGCAGGCGGGGCTCAGAGGGTCCCCAGGGCCATGAAGCTTCTCTGCGACCCCGTCACGGTGGACACGTGTCATCGTACGTCCGTGCAAGCCCACAAAGTGCACGTACCTGTCGGCGCGGGTTGGTCAGGGGTCCAGAGCGTGAGCACCTCCTCCTGTGGGGCCCCCGTGCGTGGGTCCCGCGGGGCCGGGCGTCATCAGGCCTTTTTTAAAAGCGGCGTCTGTGCCGTCACTTCCAGGGGCATCTTCCCTAATGTCAGCATTCCGCAGCGATAACGCGTCACCTCCGGGAGAGGCCGGGGTCCCGGGTGCCCGCCGTGCCAAGGAGACGCATGCCGGCGCGGTCTCCTCTGTGCCTGAGTCCGGACGGGAGCCTCCCCCCATCGTTCTGCGTCGTGTGTCTCATTGGAGGGGGTTTCCCATTGTCCGACTCGGGCCATCAGGAACCTGAAGCGCCGGCGACAGTTGCATCTGGACAGCCGTGTGCCCGGGTTGGGTTTCCTGCCGGAGACCTTGCTGCCCTCGCCCACGTGAGCGCGTGGCTCCCGTGAGGAAGCTGCTGCCTCCACCGGTTTCCTGGCGCTCAGCGGTGAGCGGCCGCCTGGTGCCTGGGGCTGGGGTTCTGTGCGCCCCAAGCCCGGCCCGTATCTACGGGCTTGTCCCGTGAATTCTGCTCACTTGCGGGAAACGGGAGTTGCACGTGCGTCTTTATCCAACACGAACCTTGGGAGTCGTACGCCCCACAAACATGTGCCTACAGCAGAATGGCCGTGAAGCCGACAGGAGCGTCTGCAGACGGAGGACGGGCCGTCCCTCGGGGCAGCCCCGAGTGCCACGCGGCACGTCCGTCTCTGTGCGACGTTACTGCTCCGACCGTCTCTCAGTGTCCGGTTCGGCAGCGTGACGTTCGTTCACAACCTTGCTGTGCGCCCACCACACCACCCGTCTCCAGAACTTTCCATATCCCCCTGTGAGGCTCCGTCCTCCCTGAACACTCACTCCACGTGATGGGGCCACACCGGGCCTGCCCCTTGGTGCCTGGCTCGTTGCACCGGGTGCAGTGTCCTCAGGGTCGGGCCTGGCGTAGCAGGTGCCAGGGTTTGTCCTTTTCCAGACTGGATACGTCCCGTCGTCTGTACAGAACACATCTGATGTGTCCGTCGTCTCTCCGTGGACTCGTGGGCTGTGTTGTGAATAATGCTGCTTGTAGGGTTGCACACATGTCCACTCACACGCTTGTAGGGTTGCACACGTGCAGTTGCACACTGGTAGGACTTCACACGTGTCCACTTGCACACTTGTAGGGTTGCACACATGTCCACTCACATGCTTGTAGGGTTGCACATGTGCAGTTGCACACTAATGGGACTTCACACGTGTCCACTTGCACGCTTTTAGGGTTGCACACATGTGCGGCTGTACACTTGTAGGGTTGCACACGTGCGGTTGCAGACTTGTGGGGTTGCATATGTACACTTGCATACTTCTACGGTTGCACACGTGCACGGGTGTGCAGGTGTCTGCTGGAGTGCCTTGGATGGCCGGGAGCTGTCTGACATCTGGGAGCCTCCACAGCTTCCACGCTGGCTGCTCCGTGGGATGTTCCAGCAGCAGCGTGCCAGGGTTCCAGTCCCTCCCATCCTCGCCAGTATGTGTTAGTTTTTTATTTAATGAGTGTGAAAAGACCAATTAAAAACACTATTACTATGTCAGGAACCTCTTTCCAAATTATTGAATAAGCTTCAACAAAATAATGGTTTTTTTAGTATCTCATTGTATAAAACTATTATAATTTGGAAAACCTATATTCTAAAACATTTATTCTAATCTCAGATTATTTCTGTAAGATAGATAATTTATAATACAGACTCTGAGACCGAGGACTTACCAAATGATAAGGCCTTGATAAATATCGGCAGCTCACCCTCCAGAAGGTCCCCAGTGCACGCTCTTATCAGAACTAATGGTTTTAGAAATAGATCTTTCTGAAGCCTTTTCTTGATCCCGTTTCGGTATTTGGCAGTGTCCTACTGTGAGCAGACGTGAACTGGGGCAGAGCTGCCCAGAGTGCTGCTGGGGTCCCGTGGGCGCCGTGCACACGGGTGTGCCGGGGGCAGGGGTGTCCCGGCTGCCCCGGCAGGAGGCTCCAGCCTGACCTGTCACTCATCACCGCTAAGAACGTGCTTCCTTTGGAGGACCCGTTACGTATTCTAATTCCAAAGAATCAGGGAAAAAAGAAACACCTTGGTGTTTGGAACCCATTTGTGTTTTGGACCTTCAGAGGTTCGTGTGGACAGCGAGGCCCCAGCTGGACAGACGGTTTCCAGACTAACTCAGGCTGACACGTGTCTGTCCACTTCCCCCCCTAGAAGCGACCCCACCTCTAAACCCCTAACTCTGACCGTCCCGACACCCCCCCCCAGCCGCCCGCCACCACCCCGGCTCAAGAGCTGCCAGGTGCCCGCGTCCTTCGGCTGCCCTCTGCCCCAGAAGCTGGTTTGTGCTCCTTGGCTGTTGCTGACCTAACCCTTGACCCTGGATTGAGAGGCGTGGAGGGCTCTGAGCAGGGCTGGAGGGGCAGAGGTGCCCGCCTGGCCTCCCCTTGCGCCCACCCCCACCCAGGGGTAACTGCGGGCCATCCCAGGAACTCACCTGGACGCCAGCCTCCACAGCCTCAGCAGAGTGGGTGGGGAGGGCGGGGTCCCTGCTGGCTCCGTCACCCCAGGGCGGGCCTCTCGCTTGGTGGGTGCATCGGGTGGGGCCCCGGGAAGGGAGACAGCCCGGGGCTACATAGCCTGTGTCAGCACATCCCTCCCCGGCCTCCCTAGACGGCAGTGCCAGGCCTCCCCAGAGCTGATGCCCCGAGCCCGGGAAGAGCTGCCCTCCGGGGAGGGGGCACGCTGTTTGCTTGCAAAGTGAGTGATTTTGGCTCGTGGGAACCTTCTGTTCATGCCTCTCAGGAGATCATGTTCTCCCTTCCTCACTGCTCATTTTTTCATAGTGAACCACCCTGGGGCCTGGGGCCCCTGTGTCCTGACGGAGGGTCCCCTGGAGTGTGGGGCACATTCCGTTCGCCGACCAGAGCTGCTCCCTGGAAGGTGGCTGGGTTTTTGTCATTTTTCTGAGCCCTGGACACCGGCTGACCTGGTGCCACTGGACAAACGTGGGGAGAGTTCCATGTCCTGACTTGAGCCCCAGTGTTGGGCGCAGTGAGCAGAGGAGGCTCCTCCCTCTGGGCTGTCGCTGCACGTCCTACCCTGTCCCCTGCTCCACTCTGTAGCCTGGGCCTTGTGACCTGGGTGCTGTGACCTGTCACGGGATGACCGATGGCATCTGTTCTCTGCCCCCCAGCATGTGGCGTCAGGCCTCGTCCCTGTGGACAAGTCCCAGACGGCCCTGCAGGTGTCACCCCAGGGCCTCCCCGGGGGTATCCGTGAGTCCAGGCCCCCTCTGCCCCGCCCCGCCACACATCCTCGCCCAGCGACATGTGGCGGGGCGGGCCTGGAGGGTGGGCCAGGTGTGCGCAGGGGCCGCGAGGTCCTGTACCCTGGTGGTGATGTCCCTGCAGGTGACGGCGTGGGCAGAGCCCAGTGGTGACTGGGGACCCATGGGGCTTGAGCCACATCCATTCGTGCTGAGGTTGAACTTCTCTGGTTTCCAGATCTTTCCTCTCCTCTCCGCCCTGTGACTCTGGCCACCCGGACGTCCGAGGCCCTGACCGTGAGCGCCTCTGGGTGTTGGTCCCGTGGCGTAACTTACGTTTTCTTAACCTCTAGACGCGGAGGTGAAATGCGACCCCAACAACAACGAGGACGACGAGGGCGAACAGTTCGACTTTGACAGCGGAGATGAGATCCCGGAAGCGGATCGAGCTGCCACGGACGCCCCCGGGGACAGCCGGCCGGGCACAGACGCCGCCCCTGGCGCAGGTGGGTCCCCAGGCGCCCGACAGCCACAGCCACCTTGCTCTGCTGGGTGGGAGGAGTCGGCGTCCACGAGCAGGACGCTGGCAACCTCCGTGCCGGGAACCCAGGTGGCGACTTGGAGTTTGGCGGAGTTTCCTTGACTTGACCTTCCCTCCGTATCCTGGAGGGAGTGGCCATCGGCGCCTGGTGGCGTGGGTGACTTAAATCCGGGTTGGACCTTGGAGGGAGTCGTCTGCTTCCCCGACCCTGAGGACCGGTCGGGACCAACCCTCCATTTCTTCATCCCCAACGACCACCCCTCCCCATAGCTGCCGACCCCCCGCTTCTGGCAGCTTCTGTTGCTCGCCTCGGGGGGAGGCGGCCCGGGAGCTGCGCGTGTCTCGGGTGCCCGGCGTCGCGCGGGCCCTGGGGGCACCCGGTTCCCTCTTGCCTGCAGCTGGAGGGGGGCAGGTCCGTGGGTTCCCCACCCATGCCCTGCGTGTTTGCCTCTAGGGGGTGACGTCGGGATGGGGACAGCCCCGGACGCCCTGCTGGAACCCACGCCACCGCCCCCCAGAGTCAACCCCTACTCGGTCATCGACATCACGCCCTTCCAGGAGGAGCAGCCCCCGCCCGCAGACGCCGAGGCCGAGGCCGAGAGCGCGAGCCCGCCCGTGCCCAGCGGGTACTCGGTGCCTGTGCCCTGCGGCTACGCCGTGCCCTGCAACCTGCCGCTGCTCCTGCCGGCCTACAGCAACCCCGTGGTCATCCGCGCCCCGTCCCTGGACGAGGAAGGTAGGGGTCCTCCCTGCTGTGCACCCCCGGGTGGTAAGGGCCAGCAGCTCTGTGGTCCTTGCTGCTGTCAGGGCCAGAGGACAGCGACGCGGGCGCCCGGTCACCGTCCCCGGCCGAGGCCCGCGGGCACCTGCGCCCACCACTGCAGACCAGCAGCCGGGGGCCCCGAGAGCAGTGCTCTCTTCGGGGTGGGCCCTGTAAAGGCTGTCCAGCTGAGTTCTCCCCCGGAAGTCGCTCGCGTTCTGGACCCAGGACATGCCGGGGTCTGCCTCCCGGCCCCAGGCGCAGAGGTTCTGAGGGACGGAGGCCCCTGAGGACGATGCTCTTTCAGATGCAGATTTGTGATTTAGAGGAGATTTCAGTAAACAAGTTATTTCCTTCCCAGTTAACAAGTGAGGAAAAAAACCTTTAAAGAAAATCTTGAATTTATGTTTGGAAACCATATCCGGTTTTCAGGGTTGGGGTTTCCCCATTTGTTTTCTTGGAATTGGCAATAATCTTGGAAATTCACCACAATCAACAATGCAGTTCATACTGTGTCGCCTAAAGAGTAAGAATTATCTAAAAATAAGGGAGTAGATTATACAGTTAAAAGATTCAGAAACACATTCTTATATTAATTTGCTTATTTTCAGATAATTTGGTGATCTTTAATAATTGAACATTTACTTTTAGGTTCTGTAGCATACTTGCACACCATTGGCTGATTTTTGTCACCCTAGAGCCATTAATAAAACACTATGATAAACGTAAGTCCCCAAATCTGGGAACGCGTGTGGATGTTTGTCTCTTGAGTGTTTAAAGGCAAACAGGTGCACCTCCCTGTTTCCTGGGGTCACGAGGAAAGCCTGGATTTTGGTGTGAGGCCGGGCCCGGGGCCTGGACCCGCAGGGAGTGCCGGCTGCTTAACCGTTTGCAGAGTCTGGTTCTCCCGGAGTCGCGGGGTGGCCTCCTGGTCTGCGGGGCCCACGGTCAGGGTGCGGGCCCAGCACGGGCTCCCGGCTCAGAGGCCGCCCCGCCTGGAACACGACTCTCAGAAATAGGGACAGCCGGGACCCACGCGCCCTCCCACCGCCCAAAGCCAGTTCTGAGGTTCCCCTTCTGTTCATTCGTGCTCCTCCACGGGCCAGAAGCTCCTGGTGCTCTGTTTCTGGCTCAAGCTTCCAGATCTTTCCAGAACAGTAAGAGACGAGAAGATGCTCATCATCCCCTGACCTCTCCTTAGCAAAGGTCTCACGGGGGCACCTCTTTTCTTGAAACGGGGAGAGAAAGAAGTCGTTTCGGGTGGGCGGTGGAGACCGGGCCTGTGAGGCGTGCGTTCAGGGACGGGACGTGCTGCCCTTGACGCAGACGCAGGGGGCTCATCACGGTGTGAAGTGTGTTTGCCGTCAGTCAGCGTCTTTGTTCACTGACTTTGCTGAATGGCTTTGCCTTGTAAGAGGTCGTGTGGGTCGCCCTTTGGGGCCGTGTGGTGTGGCGGGAGGAGCAGTCTGGAAGGCCTGCGGTTCAGTGGCCTTGAGCACACGGTGAGCGACTGCGGCTCTGGTCCCCGGCTGACGAGTGCCCTCCACTGCGTGGGGCTGTGGTTGGTGTTTAGCGGGGTCGGGGCCGTGTTTGAGGGTACGACATTGGGCGCGGCTGAGCTGGACCAACTGTTGAGCAGCGTGAGCGTGTCAGGCTGGTTGTGTAGCACACAGTCCGTTCCTTCTGGAAGGGTTTTGTGGACAGTTTGCCAGCGTAGCAGTTACCAGCCGGTCCTTGGTTGAGCACGTGGCCTTTTGTCCTGAGCTCAACACCCTCTTGGTAAAGCAAACCCCAGAGGTGGAATAGCAGTCAGCTGGGACATGTGCGACGGACTCTGTGTGTGAGGGTGTGCATGCGTGTGTGCATATGTGTGAGCGTGTTTGTGTGCACACGTGCATGAGCAAATGAAAGTCTCGTCAAATACCATGAACGTGACTCTTTCTCCTTTGAGAGTCTTTGGAGGCTGCTGTTAAGACACATTTTCAAATAAATCACAATTGTAAATTCCCATGACAAACTTGAGAAATGAGAGAAAACAGGTTTGCTACTCTAGCTTGATTTCTTTGGCTACCATTTTAATTCTGGCTATTTCAGAGGACCTTTGGATATTGCTTTTTACTGTAATCCCATGTCAAAAACATTTTATTTAAAACTCGAAGACACTATCAGTTTACCGATGTTTATGTTAAGATAAGCTTATCATTAAAAAACTGAAATCATCTTAAAGCTAAAAATGCATCTCCTAAACGTTTTCTACTAAGCCTAAAACTGTGAATTTTTTTCTTTCCTCACAGAAACACAGGAAGTAGCACAAGACAGCCAGTTTAATTCTTTAAGTTCTGAGGATCCAGCCAACAGGTATCTTTATTAATCTTGCACACGTGCTCTGAGTTCAGGACCGTCTCCTGAGAAGTGGAGTGCAGTGCAGTGATCCGAGGTGCTGCCCTGGCGGCCCCCGGTGCTTGGGCCCTCTGCGCTCTCACCCAGGGCTCCTGACGGGGGTTCTGCAGAACACAGGGAGGCCGCAAGGTGTTCTTGCTCTGCGGACAGACGGCAGGTAGACCAGGAGCACGCGGCCCTTCTCCGTTTCTGTGTAGATGAGGCTCCCTGTGCTCCAGCCTCATACAGGATCTCAGAAACCTGTTGGGGTCCAGGCAAACTTTTCATTGTGTTCCACCCACCTTTCCTCCAGAATCCTCCAAACTGAGCTGACTGGAGTTCTTTCTTTCGTGCCACTTGCCTTCAAAAATGCTGTGTCGTCTGTTTGAGAGCCCAGGGAATTCCATCCCCCGGGCAAACTCCTTCCACCTCAGAACCCTGTGCAAATGTCTCATTTTATAAACTCCCTCTTTCATTCTTCCAGAGCTGTGTGGGCACACCTGCTTTAAAACTGAGCGCTTTGTGCCCTCGCTGTTACTTCCTGTGTCCCCTTCTGCTGCTGGTCTAAGAATTCTCTAAAGACCAGGTTTTTCCAAGGCTCAGGATGGCAGTGTGCGGGGAGCACGCTGGGTGTGCCTGTGTTTTGTTACCAGGCAGTCGTGCTGATGCATCATGCACATACCTTGCCTGTTTAGAGCGTACTGTCCTGCGGGTTTCGGCACATGCACCATCCATTTAAAAATTGTGTTAGAATCTATACAACATAAATGCTGCCATTTTAACCACTTTAAGTGTAAGATGTAGTGGCATCTCGTGCATTTACTGTGTTGTGCAACCATCACTGCCATCTCCTTTCAGAATTTTTCATCATCTCAGACAGAAACCCTCCCCGTTCCATGTAATCTATCTTTCCCTACCCCAGCCCTTGAGAACCTCTGTCCTGCGTTCCGTGTCTACGGCCTTGCCTACTCTAGGTAACTCATACAGTCGGAATCACGGTAGTTCACTTTGCGTCATGTTTGCGAGATTCCTGTGTGTTGTACGATGTATCGGGGCTGCCTTCCTTTCCGAGCCTGAACAATATTCCTTTGTGAGCACGCAGCACATTTTGTTTACCTGTTGACCTCTTGATGGACGCTTGGGTGGTTTCCTACCTCTGGCCTGTTGTGAATAGTGCTGCCGTGAGCACCCGTGAACGAGCGTCGGAGTCCTTGTGCTCGCACTCACTTGACTTTTCCTTTCGGGCAGTGGTCGGTCCTCTGAAAGTACAAAAGTACGCTCCTCCCGGAATGCCTGGGATCTCTGGAGAAAGGTACACGCTCGTGAGGCCTTTCTACCTGGTTTTCGTTACATACGTTGCCAGGTAGATTCACCCAAGACCCTTCATTGCAATCACGATCCGCGTAGAGTGGAAGATGGTGGGTAGTGCATTATCGCTGGTAACCTGCACTTCACGATGGGAAATTCATCTGCTGAAAGGATGATTTGTTAGAACAAAAAGAATGTGAAATGACATGAGAGGTAGCCTGAGACCGTTTCCCAAAGTGTGGCCTTGTTTAAACATATGGAAACACTCAGGAATAGTTAAAATATCATCTATACTTGCTTCAGATTTTCTCTTTTTTGCTTAACTTTTTTGTGATGTAATTTTAGACTTAAGTGTAAGAATATTTTTTAATGTGAGAGGTCCTTGAACTAAGTGCAGGACTGATTCTGCTTATTTCCTCACGTTCATCCACGACACGGCACGTTGCATGTCCTCAGGGAGCTGATGTGTCTGTGATCTGGGTGCTTTCAAGACCTTGACCACCTGCCCTGGCCTCTAAATCTTGCAAATATTTAACTGTGCATTACAGCTTATGGCAAACAAACAAAAATGTTAATAAAAGAGACCATCTTGCAGCGACCCGTGCCATCTGTCACTTACTGTGAAGTGTGGCATTAACTCTGTACTAATGATTCTTTTTTCCATGCATATGGTTTCCAGAGCTTCCCATGTTGGTCTCTGGGTGCTCACGTCCTCCCGGTCTCTCTCCCTTCCAGCGAGGTGCTTGGCACCGCGCTCACTTCCTTGCAGAGCGCTCCCGTAGACTGCATGCCCCTGAGATCCTAATCAGGGCTGTCCTTCTCCCTGAGGAGGCACTCCAGGTGTTGAAGGAATCTGATCTTGTTCTTCCAGATGAAGCATTCCAGTGGCTTGCCATTGCCTGCAAAATAACATCCCCGTCCCTCTGTGTGAGACCCCGTGGCTTGGCCCCCGGGACCATCGCACTGTGAGCGTACCAGCAGTTGTGTCATGAGCATTTTTAAAAAAATTTCTGGTGGTGCAATGTCCCTTTCTTCCATTAACCTGTTCCTAGAGGCCATGAAGGCCTGTTTGTCACTCCGGTGATGTGAGACACAGTAACAGACTCTCAAGAAGTTCTGGTGAAAAACCAGAGGATGATTCAGGTCTTCTGGAGCAGACACTTTACTTCCTCTTATTTCTGTGGTGCCAGATCCTGTGCATGTGGTGGGCGTTCAAGAGCACTTCTAAATAGCTAGGAATGAAAGTTTGAACTTGGGCTCTATGTTGAGAAGCTGCAGCTGGTGTATTGGATTGTGAACGGGCAGAGTCTGACCTGCTGAGTACGGGGCTCCCTCCGCATCCCAGCGATGGGTCCAGGGAAGTGAAAACCCCAGGGTCGTTTTGATGGAAGGCACAGCCTGAGTATACCCACACGAAGGAAGCATGGTCACCGGCTTATTCCTTCTGCATCCCAGGCCCAGGGTGTGTGTGTAGAGAGAAGGGGAAGGGCGTCCCCGCACCAGTAGATACACAGCAAGGTCACCAGCACCCATGACTTACTTGATGATGGGAACAGAGGTCACTGACTTTGTGAGGGCTTCACTCGAAACGTTTCTTTTATAAGTAAAAAGAGCAAAGTGGGAAGGTATGGGGCGGGGGAGGGAAGTCCTAAGCTTGAGTCCTCATATGTACGTACAGACTGTGGGTGTGAGCAGGGTTGTCATAGTGTAAATAAAATGCGCAGATACTGTACAATTCATACTGTAAAATGTAAAAGCTCAGAGCACATTATTCTCAGCACAGAACAGCTGTAATAATATCTGGGGAAACAGAACTTACACACATGTACCCTCTGCGGACATCCGGCCGTCTCTTGAAGGACTCACTGTTGTGTCTTGTGGCTCCTTCCCTCTTAGTGAGGACCGCGTGCACAAGGAGGACAGCGCGCTCGCCCGGTGGGTCGCAGACCCGGCCAACACCGCGTGGATGGAGAGTAAGTACCACTGGCCACGGGGTCCTCGCCGGGCTCACGGAGGACGCCTCCCAGGGGGATGATGGGTTTTCATCACGTTCTGCTGATCATTCTCATGTCCTGGTCAGACCCAAAACTTCAGAAACGTATTCACTTGTCTAACGTACTAACCGGGGCTGTGGCCACTGTCCCTGGCCCTCTCTGAAGCCCTTCCTTTAAACCCTATCAGAACATCTCTGCTTACCCCATCCCAGCACATATTTCCTCCTGACTGTTTCTTCCTGGGACGGTTTTTGGGTTTTGTCATGACAGTCATATACTTAGGGAACTGGTGCTTTGACCTGGGCCCACGGTCAGCAAATCCCCACTGAGACCTCAATCAGGTTATTTTTCTCGTGATTCTCACTAAGATGCTTTTTCATGCTACCATGTTGAAAAGGGGGTGGGTGGCTGGTTAAGCCAGCCCACCATCCAGATGGCACGCCAGATCTTCTGTTCCACGTGTGGCTTAGAAAGCTGAGCTATTTTTAACCAGATTTGATTTTTAATTTTCAAAGAAAAGTAAAGATGGCTTTTCTAATTATCCCTTTATTATCCACACTGGCTCGCTAATTTCTGTATAATTATGTTATATGATTAACTTCCAAGAAAAAACCATCTTAATGGTTAGCTAATTATTAAATTACCTCCTGGAATGTGTCATTCTGATTTTAATTATGACATTGTCAAACAAGGAACTTAGCATAAATAGATGATTCTGCTAGGGGGGCTGTTAAATCGAGATCATTACAGGATGGAATCGTTATCTTATTTTCTAGCAAATTCCTTTCCAAAGTAAAATTTGTCTGACTTTCTCCTATTCCTTGTTTTATTACACAAGTGGCAGTTAATTAGAGTAACACAGAAGTTAAGGGTGATGACCCCTACCACGATAAAAGATTTGGGTGTAACTTTTTTTAAGATTTATTTATTAGTGCACAAGCAGTGGGAAGGGGCAGAGGGAGAAGCAGACTCCCCACTGAGCAGGGAGCCTGATGCAGGGCTCAGTCCTGGGACCCGAGATCGTGACCTGAGCCAAAGGCAGCTGCTTCACTGATGGGGCCACCCAGCCTCCCTTGGGTATAACTTTTGACTCCCCCCAAGACGTAACTACTTAATAGCCTCCTGTTGACTGGAAGCATTACTGGTGACATATACAGTCAACTAACTCCTATTTTATGCACCTGTTATATACTGCATCCCTGTAATAAAGTAATCTAAAGAGAAGAAAATGTAATTAGAAAAATCATAAATCCATGAAAACACAGTTGTGGTATGTACTGCAGACATCAAAAACAAATCTGCATGTCAGTGGACTCAAGCAGCTCCCAGCTGTGTTTTTCAAAGGTCCACATATGAGCGTCCATCACGTTATCTAACAAGAGTAGAAGTGCTTATCGTGAATGCAGTTAATTTTCTTGCAAGGAAGCAAATGTGTCCCGTATGGGGACTTGACAGCAGCAAGAGAACGAGGAGCATTCCTGAATTTGCTTCCCCCCCCCCCCCGCCCCCACGTAACAGTAACTTGATATCAGAGGAGGAGTTCAGAGTATTTACCTCATTTTCTTGTTGTTGCTTAGTCACCAGTGACCTCTATGGCTTTCATTATGTAAGACTTTGTAGTGTGGTTGATTTCCACGTAAGGCCCAAACTCTTACAAATATTTAAATGCGTCTCTAGTTTCACTGCTGCTCTCGTACGTCACCCGCTCATACAGGATGCACTGAGTAGTTTGCCTGTGGGAGATCCCCACTTTTTCTTAGGAAAACTTGTTACAGCTTCAGAGGACACGAATATAGTTGGAGAGATTTTATCCTAACAGGTGTACCTTCTCACCCTCGCCTATGCCTACTCCCCTATCCAGTGGTTCAGAATATCACAGAATGATGGGTTTATTTTAGCAGCGTCCTGTTAATATAGCCCCAGTTGAGCTGTCTCTTTACTTCTGAAACTTTGTACTCCACCTTTGTGTTTCTTTGCATACCAGAACACGTTAACTTCATAGACTTAAAAATATTTATAAAGAGCCACATAGAGATGTATGGATGAACACAAAATAATGGACTAAGTTGGCCTAGAAGCCACAAAACTCTCTGTTGGAGAGATTTCACAGCTGGTTCAGGTAGAGTGTCATCCTTCAATCCCAAGAAAACATCCTGTCCTAAAAGTAACGCTTATGCTTCAGTAAGGTGTAATGAATTAGCCCTTACAAACTAACTTTTAGAATAATTTTAGCATCATAGGAGACTGTGGCCCTAAACAGTGTAAATTATACTTGGTTGGTCTTGGTCGGTTTTTAAACATTTCCCTCTTTTTATTCCAGATCCAGAAGAAGCCATTTATGATGATGTGCCAAGAGAAAATTCAGACTCTGAACCAGGTTTGAATTGCCTGTAATTGAGTTTTAGAGGATTCAGTTTTTCAGTGTCTCCATTTGTGTGTAAAAAAAATAGCTGGTTTGTACACAGTCCCTAGATACACAGCTTAATATGTGTTTTATGTTTTGTATGTTTATAATATCAATGATATTATGGGTTAGAATATGGGTCCGTGCACATAGGTGTGTGCGGTTATAGCACGTTACATAGAGTGATTGGTTAATGTAGAGAAGCAGAAAGAGTTAAAGATGTGAAAAATAGGAATGGGAAGGTAAGAAACATGAAAGCTGTAAGTGCCAGCATATACTTAGTAAGTTATTTAAGTGAGAAAATTGAAGAAGGAAGTACTAATACTTTTGTACAATTGAAGACTGATATAAGTTCTCAGATTGTAGAAATACAAAATCAGAGTCAAGCACGAATCCATACCTAGGCACATGCACTTAAAACTGCTGAGCACAAGTCGATGCTCTAATACCAAAGCACGAGGGTTTAAAAAGAAGGAAACAAAGGCAGTATCAGGTAAAGATTGGGGAGATTTACCACTCAGGCTCTAAAATCTATTTCACCTTGCATTTCAAGGAAAGGTGTACTGAACCCAATGAAAAAAGAATAGCATGCAAATAATGACTTTGTGAATGAATCGAAACAAGTATCGACTAAGACAGTACTAATAGTATTGTTTCATTTCACGAGTGTAGCTGCAGGGTGGGGTACAAGCCCCTAGCAGTGGTACCTGTCACCTGATGGTGGCAGATCCTCAGCATCTAATATCTGCATTTTTCACAAATTGGGTATAGATAATGCTTGTGGGTTTTTTGCTGTGATAGATTGGGTCTGCATTTAGGGGCAACTACTAAAAGAACAGAAATAGATTATTTAACTTCCAAACCAGTAGAGAAAAACCCAATCTAGTAGAAAGCAAGAAAATGTAAAATAAGGAAGAATGGCAAATAATATGAAAAAAGATGGCAAAATTAGCCCAAATATATTGCTATTTATAGTAAATATAAATGGAGTCCAGTTGCCCATAAAAAAAATTCTCAGGTTGGATAAAATAACAGAGCTAGTTATGAATTCTTAGGAGAGCTATATAAGGATACAAAACATTTGTAAGTAAGGGGATGGAAAAAGAAATATAAGTCCAATTCCAACCAAAATATAGCTAGTATTACTCTAATATATTGAATGTTAGGCTATAGAGTCCTTCACAGGAGAGAACTATAACAGTTCTGAACTTATGTGCACCTAACAAGACCTCTCCAAATTTATATAAAGCAAAATATGACTGAGATATAATCAGCAATAGTTAAGTACATAATTGGAGTGGGAGATATTTACAAAGCTCCTTCCACTGTCATGGATATTGGATGTAAGATTAGTAGATTGCAGAAGAACGCAGCATACAATCAACCTGAAGAAGCTAATAGTTTCAGAATACACATTTTTTCGCCAGACACATGGAATAATTATAAAAATTATATAGCATTTATCAAAGCAAATCTTAATAAATGCCAAGGAATTGTTACTCAGGCCTCATTCCCTGATTTTAAAAAATCAATGAAAAGAAACATTTGAATATTAAGAATAAGACTAGTTCTTAGCTCACAGAAAAGGCTGAAAACAAAGAAAATTAGAAACATTTTGACTTATATAATAGTGAAAACATTACATAAGTTCTTATGGGATGGATTTAAAATAATGAATTATAGTCACAATGGCATCTGTTAATAAAAGAAGATAGAAAAATAATGAGCTCAGCATCCATCTCAGTCATTTAAAAGAATAGCAAAGGTGAGGACAGAGAAAATAGAAGGAAATGAAAATGGTGGCAGCGAAAGTGATAAACAGAAAACAAATAATAGAAAGTATCGACAGAACCAAGGAGTAGTTCTCTAAAAATAATGCAAAAATAGATGAGCCTTGGGTAGTGTTGAGAAGAAAGGATCTGATTGGGAGGAGAGAGAAGGAAGGAAAGATGGATCAGGAGCAACAAACTACAGTAGAAACTCACACCATAAAGGGATTCTAGAAACAACTTGATAGCATTCAGTTGAAACACTCGGACTGCTTTTGAAGTAGAAAACGTTAATGTACGATGATTCACGATATAGAATTAATTGCTTAATAATCTACCAGACGGCCCACTAGGATCAGAGTCCTCATCTCAGAGTGGCTAACCCATCAGGGGACAGGCAGTTCCTCTGCTCTACACACAGTTCCAGTGGGCAGTAGAAGACAGGAGCAGGTAACTCACTCTAGGGTGTTAGTATAAGCATAAACCCCCTTCACCCAAAGGGGTGATGCTGAACATCCTAATGAAAATGTAAAGAAATAAAATCCAGCAGTATCCCAACAAGCAAAAGCCACCCTTAACCCTTTAGATTTGTCTCAGGGGCTTATGGATCCCTTAACATTAGCGGGTTCTTTACCATCTTTTCCACAGGAACAGACTAATGGACGTAAGCCTTAGGCTCATCTCAATATATGCCTAAAATGCACTTGATAAGATTCAACGGCCATTCAGTGTTGAAAACTTATAATAGAAGGAAACGTCCTCAGTCTAATAAAGGACGTGTTCCTGTGATCTACATCCAGCGCACCAAATGATGAAGAATTAGAAGCAAGTGGTAATTTATTCATTCCACATGGATTCCATTTATCCATCCAGTGCTTGTGGATGCTGTTACCTACTGAGCGCTGATCTAGGTTCAGCTCATGGAGTCCTCTCTGCTCTGGATTCCTACATTGAGGGAGACAAATTTAACATTTGGGTCCCTTTATAAATAAAACTGACGTGCTTATGAGTAAATGTTCTCCCAGGTAGTTATTCAAATACATGCTGCAAATAAAGTGGGAATTAAAGACTGTTTTCTCTAAAAGCAAGCTTGAAATTTAGTTTTGGGTAATTTACGCGCCCAGGTAGGCCTTTCCCAACACAAAAGGGGTGATCTGGGGCCTCCAACACTTAAACACCAACAGAAGCCTGCCAGTAGTCTCCCTACCAAAGGTGACAGCCGTTGTGGGTAGAGCCAGCTGTGTCCCTGTGAGGACGGTGCCCAGCAGGGCCCTGGTGTGTGTGGTGCGTGTGCTTTCACGCACACGTCAGCCAGGATGCTCCCTTGTTAGGATCACAGAAGGTCCTGGTCCCCTCTGTGGCCCTTTGCTCTTTGCTTGTTAAACACCTTGGTGGCACAGTCATTTTGAGAAAATGCCTTAGTAAGACCTAGCAAATGTGTAGATGGTGGTACAAACCAGTGGTCCCCTGGCAGGTGTGTTTCCCAGAGAAATTCATGCCCGCTTTCAAGGAGAGACGTGCAGGGATGCTTATCTGCAGCGCTATTTGTGAAGAGCAAAAGATGAGGGAAAAGGATCCACATAGGGCAGTGAATTTATACAACAGACCATTATACTGCAGTTAAAAATGAATAATGTGCACACGTGTGTGCACACACACTCAAAAGCAATGTTGAGCAAAAAGCAAGATACATAGGGGTAGGGTGCATATGGCCTTTAGATAGACACACACCTCAGGTAGATGGACAGCTACAAGCCAGGCCTGATTCTTCCCAACCTGGGGGAGAGGACAGGGCTCTGGCTGTGTGCATGTTGCTTCGTGCTGCGGCCTTTATAGGGGCAGACGTTGCATCAGTTCAAACGAACATGCCTGTTTGGTGCTTTTTGATGCATTTAAAGTATCTGATAATTAAATATGGTCAGTGAAGTAGGTGCAACTAGATTTTTGAGGTTCCTTGTGAGTCTGATTGTAGAATTCGAGCTGTCTAGGATATCAGCTGTCTGGTAAACGATGGAGACACAGACGCATCCGAGGGAGAGCAGAGGCCTGTGTGCTTTGTGCAAAATACAGTCATTTAAGGTGAAGTTCTATCACAGTACTGGGTGGATACTGAAGAATTTCTCATGAGACATGATGGTGACCATCTATGTATTTTTAAAATTGTGGTAAAGTGCACACTGCATCAAACTGATGATTTTAACCAGTTTAGAGCGCACAGTTTAGTGGGACAAAGCACACTTGCGGGGTGATGTAGCCATCGCCACAGTAGCACTTCTTAGGCGCGTCCTGGCCTGGGGCAGGTAGCACGGTTACTGCCCAGAAGAATCTCAGCCAGGTAGACCAGCTTTCCTTCGCTGGCTTGTGGGAGAAACACCTGCCCTGTGCGTGGGTTTACTTTCCAGTGTCGGAAGGCATCAATCTGTGCATCCAGGAGCTCTAGAGGGCCTCATAATTCACAAACCGTCAATCATCTGTAGTTCACGAGACACTGTAGAGAGGCCTTGAAAGTTTCAGGATGCAGGGGGGGCCCAAAGAGCCCTTTCCAGAGCACGGAGGAGCATTATTCTCCCACATTCTGACCACTGAGTGGTAATGTACCTAAGTTAAAGGTCTGTTGGGCTTGTGCTTGTGATGGCTCTTACTTCCCCAAGATGGACGAGCCATCCAGCCCACCCTAGAGCAGGGCTCACCCGAGAGCAGGACCCTCCACTGTCTCCCCGGAGCTGGGACCAGCTGGTGCACCTGCAGCTGGCTCCCGCAGTCTGGAGGTCTTGCTGTAGGCGTGAGCGACACCTGCCGTGCTGTGTGTGCAGACTGTTTCCTGCAGACACACTAGCCCGACGTCCAGAGGGTGAAGGGAGGAGGCCGTGCTAATCTGGCAGCTTCAAGGTTTATGAACCACACTGGGGGGACAGCGCACAGGCACATTTCTGCATGTTTGGGCACCTCATTGCTGACCGGTCTGTGGAAGGTCAGCGGGTGCCTCCACTCGTGGCCAAATGTCGTCGGCATGGCTCTTGGCCCTGCCTCACACGTAGCCGCTAAGCCGGAGTCCGGCCGCACCCCCACCTGCCCTGTTGCCCCAGTTGTCCAGCAGGTGGTCAGTTGTAGGTGTCCTTCAGGCACACTGAACCACACCACTGCGGCTTCTGGAAAGTGAACTCATTTTCAAATATTGGGCGGTTTTATCCAGATGACATTTACTCCATAGAGCTTTTAACCAGAAATTTGGATTTCTGTTTTATGTTGTGGAATTAATCTGAATCCAGTGGAGACGAAATGTGAGGCCAGGGCAATCTGAAATATTATAGGAATTTTCAAAGTGACAAATTCGTATCTACTTTTCATTTCCAGTGAAAACAGATGTTTTCCTTTAAATGTCCTTATATATACAAAGCTGGCTCTCGGCCCTAAAGAATCTATCCATCAGGGCTTAATTACTGAAGATTTTTAAGGCCAAGTTTTATTACAGAGGACAGTTGAGGATGCCTATGGGAAACATCTAATCAAGAAACGTGAATGTATTCTCGGGTGTGGAAATGCCGTCTTTTATCTAACTTTGTACTGTCCTGCAGTGATAATTTAAGCAGGAAGTTACTCTTAACAAGACACTTGTACCTGAGAAACTCCAGCTGAAATAACCATTTATGCTCCTGTGTTTAATAAGTAATAGAAATCAAGACACTGATACCCTAGAAGTTTGTAGACATTGTCCTTCCTGGAAAGTCGGCCACCAGCCGCACGGCACTGCAAATAGCAGATCCATCTGTATTTTTTGTTCCACTGGGTTTTTTTTTTGCATTGGTCAAGGCATATCACAGTTACTTGCTGTGGATCTGTGGCCTTTGTAACTATTAGAAAGATTAATTAATTGGTGGTGAATGTCCTTGCCGTGGGAGTGCCTGTAAGGCGGCTCGGCTCGGCGAATTCACTTTTGCAGAATACAGATTACGAAGTAAACGATGGGGGAATCAAAGCCTTTGCAACTTTTCAACCCAAGCTCCCTTGTTCTTGTATTTGGTGGCATAGACATGTGTTCTTCACTGATTCTGGAATGACTGATGTGATTACGACATTTTAAAAGCAGTAATAGGTTATAAGACTTATTAGACCATTATTAGCACAAAGGCAAAATTCAGTTGTTTCCCGTGAGCTTCACATGTGTTCATATTTGAGTATTTCTATCATTGATACGCCTGTCGCCTCCCTGTCTACTCTGCCTGTATTCCGTACATTTATCTTCTTATGGCTGATAAGTTGTTTGGCATAATTCTGGTAGATTCTTATAGACCAGCGGCCCTCAGGAGATGCCTGGGCTGGGGGCTCCCGAGCGCCCTTTCCAACCCTGCACGTCGCCGCCCCCAACCCCCAAACCGGAGATATTTCATTTTGGCATTTTTGCCCTCAGATGAAATGATTTATGACGACGTGGAGAATGGAGAGGAAGGTGGAAACAGCTCCTTGGAATACGGATGGAGCTCGAGTGAATTCGAAAGTTACGAGGAGCAGAGTGACTCGGAGTGCAAGAATGGGGTCCCCAGGTCCTTCCTGCGCAGCAACCACAAAAAGCAAGTATGTGTTCAGTGTGTGTGAGAGACAGAGCATCTCACGTTAACACGCAAACAGGACAATAAAATTTGTGTTCCGTAATATCTAAGTGTTTTTAGGATGTCGCTGTGTGGTGTGAGGAAGGCTAAGCGGTAGGGAAGGGTCCCTGATTTTACATTGTGTGTGTAATCATCGCGGGGAGTTTTTATAAACAGACCCACCGAGAAGGCCCTAAGTAGTCGTCCTCTGTGTTGTGCTGCGTACACGTCCTGCTGTCTGTGCACCGTCACGGGGTCCGTGCGCCCTGAGCGGTCGGAGTCGGGTCTCTGAGACACGGATGATGGTGAAGGACAGAGACCTGGGGGTGTGTGTGCACGCGTGTGCGGGCCTCGTGAGATGGAGGTCTAGGAGGAACTTCAGACATCAGGAGTGTGACTCCTGGAGTTGGGCGGATGCGGGCCCGGGAGCACTTGCGTTGAGGCAGATCCTCTGGCGGAGACTCGTGGTTTTCAGTGGTGAGTGGCTGTGCCCTTGCTCTCGGCTGCTGGGCTCTGGCTGTCGGTGAAAGGGGTGATCCGCACTCGCGTTCACAGACATGCTTTCTGTGTGGGGCTGAGTGGCAGGCCACAGGCAGACGGAGGCTGCTGTGTGACCCTGTGGGTGCAGACCGTGACGGCATCGATGCCCGGCCACCGTGACTGTGTGGGTGACGCCTGCGCCCAGGAGGCAGCGCGGTGGATGGGGCGGGGCCCCCGTGCACCCGGCTTGCATGTGGTTACAGGTCACCTAGTGTTCTCCTAGTCTGTGAATGGGCTTCACGAGACTCAGGAAGAACCTACGGCTTCGTGCGGGTCGCCCGAGCCCCTCACGTCATTGCACGCCCTCTGGCAGCGGGCAGCACAGCCCAGGCTCCTGAGGGAAGCCGCCCTGGGATTCACTCCCCGCCCCCTCCCGCCCCCCAGGAGAGCTGTGCACAGGCCCCTCGGAAGAGTGGGGAAAACACTCTTCAGTTTCCTTCCGGCGGTGGGTTGGGTGTTGGGTGTTGGGTGCCCCCTGACGAGCCAGTCACACGCTTACTGGACAGACACTGCCCTCCTCACCCTCCGAAGGGACCCCCTTTCCTGGACAGGCACCCCTGAAATTCCGGGTGAGAGGCCACCCCCCAGCGGGGAATGGCCCACAGGGTGGCTTGGGAGCCGGTGATCACACGGGCATCCTCGTTGCTCCCTCGCCCCGGCCCGGCCGCCCCTGGGGCAGCTGAGAGCAGGGCCAGCAAGCCGGAAGGGCCGTGGAGGGACCGGGCATGCTGGTGCAAGTCACGGTGTTGAGCCGGCCTACTGGTCGCCTGTTGACAGGTCGGAGAGTCCTTTTTTTTTAACCGAAATTTGCTTAGAGTGTCTTTGCCCAGGTTGACGTGGGAAACACACTAGAGAAGCACGAGGCCTGGGTTCTCAGGTCCGAGCCGTGTGTCACGTGGAAGGTGTTGGACCTGCATCTCTCCTCCCGTCAGTGTGGAGACTTGAGCCCCTGTTCCCATGGCTGTTCCCAGGCAGACACCCTGTCTGGAGGGCGGCCTTGACCTCGGGTGTCTCCTGCCTTGGTGCCGCCCCAAGAGGATACTTTCATACACATTTTATTTACCCGTTTGGTCCTTTTAACGTCCTCAGAACACGTGTGAATGACATCCCGGGTCGTCTCGTTTCTGCATTTGCCCGTCTGGCACGGAAAAGTCCCCCGTCTGGCTCATCCGAAGCAGCCTCCTTGCTCCACGTGTTTGACTTCCTCATTTTTATCTCTCAGGAGTTGGGCCAGAACTGGGGGCTCCCCGTGATGCGCGGGGCCCCCGCCGCTGCGCCCTCTCAACGTCAGATTGTCGCAAAGTACTGAAAGGAGCGTCTTTGTGAAAAGATTGTGTCTCTTTATGCTGTAGCTTTCCCATGACCTAACCCGTTTCAAGGAGCACTATGAGAAAAAGATGAGAGCTTTGGTGGCAGACGCGGTGGGAGCCTCAGAGACTCAGCAGCTAAAGCAGAGGCATGAACCGAAGGTAGTGTGGTCCCTTTTTTGACCAGCTGCACTGAAAACGCTCATTCAGACGTGGGCCGTGCTTTGGAGCGAAGCTCCAGGGCGACCAAGGCGGCCTTTACATCTGAACGGTGGTTCTCGGTGTGCTCTTGGGCGTCCCGGTGGCACCACGGCCCACGTCGCGGGTTCCTGTGAAATCTGAGACACTGCTTCCCTGTCTCCTCCTCTTACCCGCGGACGGGGCTGCTCCGGGGCCCGCGGCGTGTGTGACGCCACAGCCCCCGGGGCGGGATCCGCCGTGTCTCGGCCCGAAGCACGTTCCACGCGTGCACGACGGCAGCACCCCTCTTGCTGTTTGGGAAACGCAGGAACTTTCCATGAGTGCGCTACTTGGATAACGTGGAATAGCTTCGTTATTATTTTTAAATGAACATTCATAAAAGCTTGATTGCCGTTTTCAATTTTAACTCTTCATCCAGTAAATGTGGGCCAGCGAGAGCCAGATAAACGGAGCTCGTGGGGCCCTTGGTATTTTTAGGAGCGTAAAGGGCTCCCGAGACCAGCACGTTCGAGAGCCGCTAGGTGTGCAGTGGAGGCGGCCAGGCCTTGGGGGTGTGTTTTAAAAGGGCACTGTCAAGTAGTGTTCACGTCCACGAGGTCGTCTGTCCTTCCCACATTTTGTGATTCTGTGCGTATGTGTTAAGTGGCGTCTAGCTGAAATAGATGTTCACTTAGAAAGGTCTTCGTCGTAGTCACCTGCTCAAGTCCCGAGTGTTTGTGCCCCGGGCTCCCCCGGCAGGAGCGAAGCCCTGGGGTCCCGTCACTCAGGTCAGCCTCCGGCTGGTTCCCATGCAGCGTCTAAGGCACAGGCCACACGGTCTGGGGCCTGGCGCGGTTCTCTCGAGAAGCATGAGCTCGGTCGTAGGTCATGGGGGACGCGTGATGGAGGCCAGCTCGGGGGAGGAGTCTGCAGGCAGCAGGGAGAGGCAGGGCGAGCCGCCCGCGTTGGGCCGCAGGGAGCAGCAAGACAGGGCAAGTAGCCAGGGCCAGGCCAAGCAGGCCCCTCCATCCAGTAAGAAGCGGACGTTAGGAGGGGGCAGGGGCCTGGCTGTCTCCTGGCTGCCTGTGACCCGGGGCAGCACCACAGCTCCCCACACCCTGTACCTCTGCCGCTGCTCGAGGACAGGGCGCGCCGCCACCTTGCAGGCTGCCTTCTGTTCACGGTCCTCTACGTCTCACTCGAGGGACCCTGGCCGGGGCCTGGCTCAGCGGGCCGGCACGGGGTAAGGAAGGGTGGGATCTGGGAGGCCGTGTGGGTCAGGAGACGAAGCGGAGGCGCCTTGCAGACGGACGAGCCCTGGGCGAGGGGACAGGGTGCAGGCCCAGCGCGGCCGGGGAGACGGCGCGTCCTCGAGGTGGGGAGGGAGGACACGGGGCTCGGGAGTGGGGCACGTGCAGCTGGCAGGGTCCTGGCTAGTGAGAGGGCACGGGGTTGGGGGGCAGCTGGTCGAGCCTCGGGGGAATAGAGGACGTGCAGGAGCAGCCGGGGCCACAGTGCGTGTGACGTGCGCGCTCCCTTCCTCTGCCTCTGACGTCTGCAGAGCTCTCTGTGTCTGAGCCGCCACTGCAAGATGGACACTGACGTTCACACGCAGCGGGGGACCGTCCCCCCAGGTCAAGGAAGGGATCTCGTTAAAGTTCGCTCTTCTTTCTGTCTTTCTTTATTCAACAAACAGAACGTGGCCCGAGCCACACACGTGTACACACAACGAGCGAGCAAGCTCCCCCAGAACACAGAGCCAATTTCCGGGGACGTTAAGACCAAGCTACTTGACAGTATTCTTTTAAAATAAAATAAATGCGGCAAGTGGGTTTTTATCAACGGCGCGACTTCTCACGTTTCCCTGTCTTTGTGCAGATGCAGAAGCTCATGAAGGCCGCCAAGGAGGGCACCAAGGACGGGCTCGAGAAGACCAAGGCTGCCGTCAAGAGAGGCCGCTCTCTCATTCGGACCAGGTCCTTCATGGCTGCAGGTGTGTGGCCCGGCTTGCACCCAAGCTCCCCTCGCCTCGCAGCGTGTGGGCGGCGCCAAGCGTGGCCGCGGGCACCTCGCACGCCCCCAGCACCGTGCTTGTCGCCGGGCCGCCTGGGTCTCCCCTGCCTCTCAGCTGAGGGCGCGCACGGGTCTGTGCAGGGGCTCAGGGCACACGCACACCTGGGGCACTGGAAAGTGACGGGTTCTTGTGGGTGGGAGACGTCACTCCTCTTCTGATGTCTCCCCTCGGCACATGGGCCCTGGCGGCTGCGCTCTCTGCGCTCCCTCCCGAAATCCCCTCGCGTATCCCGGGACCCCAGTCACTCTGGATTCTCAGCAAGTCTAGTCCTTTAAAAAAAAAAAATTATTTATTCATTTGAGAAAGAAAGAGCACGAGCAAGGGGGGCAGGGAGACAGAGACTCCCTGACACGGGGCTCGCTCCCGTGACCCCGGGATCCAGACCTGAGCTGAAGGCAGACGTGTACCCGACTGAGCCACCCAGGCGCCCTGCAAATTTATTCTTAATGATGCATAACTGGTGATGCGTTCAGAGTGTCCGTCCTCGTGTGAGTATTTTCCACAAGGACACGAGCTCAGGAGGTCTTGTTCTAAGCAGGGGGTTTAGGAACCCTTGTGCTGGTGAGGAAGGATCTGGGATGATTCCGGAAGTTTCAGGCTCTCCGAGACCCTGGCCGGGGCGCCGGGGCCCGCGCCTTCTGTCTGTCTGAGAGAGCGGTGGAGTCTGGTGTGCTCCACGTGGACAGCACGCTGCGGGCCAAGGACTGGCCGGCGTCTGAGAGAATGCTGGTTACTCACAGGGTGGTTGAGCCCCCTCTCCCGGGGTGGCACCCAGATGCCGCCGGATCCCCTTAAACACGACTTCATTGTTTGCACGCGTGTTATAAGGGGCACACCCATGCTGGCGTGAGCCGAGCCCCGCTGGCGACCGTGCCTGGAAAGCACCGTGAAACGTGCCTCCCTGAGGAGCAGCCTCGCGAGACAGTGCCATTGGCATTAAAATGAACTAGATGCTGGTATGAATTCCCGTCCCAGTGAAGTCTTAGCGTCTCAAAACAGGACGCAGGAAGGGTGGGCGCAGCCCCAGCAGGTCACTTGGAGAGGAGACGGCTGGGTCGGGGGTTCTGATGGGGTGTGTCCCCGACGAGGTGCAGAGCGTCTGCCGGGTGCCCCCAGGATCAACACCTGCAGAGCACGGGCAGGGCCCGAGAGGTGCTGAGCTTGGGATTTGGGCCGTGGTGGTCCGGGTGGTCCCGGTGGTCTGAAGGGCTGGCTGAGGCCCCGCCCCAGACCCTGAACCAGGATCGGTGGGTCCGTGCCGGGCAGGATGGGCTGACTTAGTGGTTCTGCATCTTGGCTGTCCTCCTGCATCAAGTGGGAGCTTTTAAGAAATCCCAAGTGCCGAGGTCCCGCAGCCCTGGGACCAGTGAAGCCCGAGGCAGCTCTGCTTACTAGAAGGGTCTGTTTCTATTTCTTTTTAAGACTTTATTATTTGAGATCAATTTTACATTCACAGCAAAACTGCAAAAACAGCGCAGAGGTTTTCCATATATACCCCGCCCCCTGCCGTCACAGCCTCCCCCCAATGCCAGCTCCCCCGCTGCAGCTCCCCTACCAGCCCCTGCACCATCCTCCACCAGCCTCCCCCCCCCCCCCCCCCCCCCCCCCGCCCAACCAGTTGGCACCTTTGTTAGAACTGATGAAGCGGCATAGACGTGTCCTCATCACCCAGAGTCCTGGTGTACGCAGACCCCTTGGGTGTCAGGGTGGTGCGGGCTGCAGGCTTGGGGACAAGCCCAGGGACAGGCTGCCCCCAGCGTGGCTTCATGCCCTGCGCCCCCGCCGCCGCCTGCACGGCCCACCCTCCGCCATAGCCCAGCGGCCTCTCATCTCTGTGCCGTCTCTGCGGCGTCACCGGCCTGGACTGGTCGGGGTGGGCATCATCAGGAGCGCACACTCGTCACTCTGGTCTCTTCCCCTAGGGACCTGTGGTCCCGGCTCCCCCGTCCGTTCATGGCTTGAAGGCTCTTTGTCCCGCGTCTGTCCCGTGTGTGCGCGACTGTGGCTTGTGCCCATCGCCTACCGAGGGGCGTGCTGGTCACCTCAGGCTTTGGCCGCCGTGGATGAACTGTGGTTGCGTCCGTTCAGCTTTCACGGGGCAGAAGGCAGCAGCTGCTTTGGGTAAACACGAAGGAGCGTGGTTGCTGGGTCTTAGGGCAAGAGGACGTCTAGCTCTGTGCGAAAGCAGGGACCGTCCTCCACGGGGCCGCCCCTTCCGCCTCGTGGGTGCCGAGCGGGGCTCCCATGGTCCCGGCCCCCGGCAGGAGGTGTGCTGGGCGCTCGGGGCCTGGGCCCGTCTCGGGGCCGTGTAGACCCTGGTCGGGTTTTCAATGCTCCTCAGAGACTTTTTTGTGCAGCCGGGTTCTGGGTATTTGGATTTGGTCATCTCTGGCTCTTACTACCTAAGAATTCCTCTGCTTTCCAGTTTTCCAGCCGTTTTGTGGATTCTGTATTTAGCTACAGCCCAGTTTTTTAAAGTGATTTTAGTTTGGGTCTAAATGTTTTGATTCGACGGAAGCTGTGCTTTCCCAGTGAGAAACGCCGATGGAAAGTCAGGAAATCCACCGAGTATTTGGCGGATTACTGAGGGTGGGTCTTAGCCTCCCTTCTTTGCTTCTGAACACAGTATTTTGGAGATTTATTTCTCTGTTCTTCTAGGTTAAAAACTTAACCTTGTTTGATAGCAATCTATTTTTTTTTTAAAGTAACTTAGACTTACTTGTTGTAATAGAAGAGTTCAAGCCAATAGTGAAAACCCAACGGTAAGAAACCCACGTGACCCCACGCTCGCAAGTATCGAGCTGTTTGACGTTAAGCATTGAAGTGTCTATTTCTGAACACCAGCCAGCTCTTCAGGCGGCACCTCCGCCGTACGAAATTCGACTTCAAAGTATTGAAAATTCCAAATCTAGGTGGGCCCCGTGTTCCCCTAGTGGAAAGGATATTTTCTTGGGTTTGCTAAAATGCAGTTTCATCACTGCCAGGTGGAAAGCACACGCGGAAGATTGGAGTGTCTGCCCAGAGCATTGATTTGACTGCTTTTTTTTTTTTTTTTAATCACACTGTACCATTAGGAATATATTGCGTCAATGTGGAATTCATGCCTTCTGACTCTTTTTAAGACCACAGATCCTGTCTTGAAGAGGAGCAGAATTTGTTCATTGACGTTGAGTGCAAGCATCCGGAAGCCATCCTGACGCCGATGCCTGAGGGCCTGTCTCAGCAGCAGGTAGGAGGCAGCTTCTCCGGGCTCAGCCCCTGCCCCTCGGCCCAGCAGCCGCCTGAGCGTCACCCCCAGAGAGAGTGTGGGCGCGACTCACACCGGCTCTCACCCTGTGGGTAAACGGCGTGTGCGTCGTGCCCCCGAGGCAGAGGAAGACAGAGGCTTCCAGCAACTGATGGGATTGTCGGCACGTGACCGAGGGTCTCAACCTCGGGAGACAGGTGGTCGAGGGGACGGAGTTCGGGGTGCCCGTTTGATGATCTTTGGGTAAAAGGAAGAGAAAGCTCAGGACAGCGTGGAGCAGAGTCTGGGGTGTCGGGGGCTCGGGGTCGGCTCGGCCTCGTGGGCTGTGTCCCTGCAGGCATGCTGTGCCTTCACCGGCCTGCGTACGACCCCAGAGGCGTTGACGTTTGCCTGGACCCTGGGGCCCCGAACAGTCCTTGCGGAGAGGACGGTTTGTAACCGTGCCGGCCCTTAGCTGCGGGCCCTCCGCATGGGGTGCCGTCTTCCCCGCAGGGTGGCGCGGCTGTCCCTGGCTTAGGGCGGGGTGGCGGCCTGCGAGGAGGGGGTCCTAGAGGCGGCCTGGCCTGACTGAGATCCTGCGCTCGTGTCCACGTCCTGGCGGCCGTCACAGCCCAGACTCTGCAGGCCCGACGGCGGTGCCCAGCACCATGCCTGGCGCGTCCCAGGGATGCGCATGCGTGTCTGTGGCCCGAGCGGCCTCACTTTGCCCACTGGCCTCCGCCTCCTGCCTGGGTCTTTGGCCAAAAGCTCTGGGCCAAAAAAAATAATCGACTCTTCCACCTTTCAAAGGTGTTTTCTTGTGTGATGTCAGAATCCTGTCCTCGTCATACACGTCGCTGCTAGCGCGGAGTCGGCTGGAGCCGCGTCCTCACCCTTCACCCAAACGCGAGCCGCCCCGCACCTCTGCGCGCTGCTGTCCTCACGGCTTACCCTGTGAGGTTTACAGTGTCCGTCGCTGCGGCAGCAGGCGCGTATGTCTTGCGTCTGTCACCTTAGCTAATAGGCCACTCGAAGTACCTTGGAGGCCTGCGGAGTTTCCCCCGCCTGTGGTTTCAGAGACAAAGCACCAAATGAGCCAGTTTATCAGCAGCGAGCACCGTCCCCCCGTCCCCTGCCCAGTGGCCGCAGTGTGTTTTCCGATCAACAGGTCGTGAGAAGATACATCCTGGGCTCAGTGGTCGACAGCGAGAAGAACTACGTGGATGCTCTTAAGCGGATTCTGGAGGTACGCGTGTCGCGGGGCGGACCTGGGTCGCCCTGGCCCTTCGCCTACGCACGTGGTCACGCACAGACCGACCGCGGGCAGCCTCCCCGGAGACGCTGAGCGCCGGGTCTGTGCGTTTCCACGCGTGTCTTTATCAGCAATACGAGAAGCCGCTGTCGGAGATGGAGCCAAAGATCCTGAGCGAGAGGAAGCTAAAGATGGTGTTCTTCCGAGTGAAGGAGCTGCTGCAGTGCCACGGCATGTTCCAGATCGCGCTGGCCAGCCGCGTGGCCGAGTGGGACTCGGTGGAGACCATCGGGGACGTCTTCGTGGCTTCGGTGATTGCCGGCGCGCCCCCGCCCCGCGGAGCTCGCCCGTGCCCTGCGCCGTTTGCTGTCCTTGCGGGTGGGCGGAGGAGGTCTCCCGCCGGGCGTCCCGGTCAGCGGGCCGGGTCTGTCCGGGGCCCTTGGAGGCCACGGCGCTCTGCTCAGGGGCATGTGCTCTAGAGCACCGGGGGCACCGCCCGAGGCCGGCGGCAAGGCTGCCAGTGGCCCCGGAGCATCCCCAGGCAGTGGAGCGGCCTTCTGTGGCCGAGCTGGGGCCCTGCAAGCAGTGTGCCGCCCTGGCCCGTGTGCCCCCGGGGTCAGGTCTCTGCCCACGCGCGTGGGAGGGAAGCACGACTGCGTTAACCTTTCCTGGAGGGGGAGCCTCCGGCGTGCGTGGACGTGACAGGCCGCCCCGCACGGGAACGGGAACGGGAAGGGAACGGGAGTTCTTACTAAAGTACTTGCGTGATCCCGTTCAGGGCCCTTATGAAAAACAGAGGAGGCAGCCGCGGATGTTTCCTGTGCTGTGACATTTCCTGGCTATTTTATGCATTTGGTGTCTACATTTACTTTGTCTTGAAATATTTCTTGAAATATTTACCCTGGGGACGTTTTTTTTAAAGGAAAAAACTTTAAAAACATCCAGTTTAGGTAAAAGCATTTTTTTCCGTGACAGTCACATGAGGCACCTGCTTACAGATAGGACTGTTTATCTGGAGAACGTGTGGGGTTAGGAGAGTGTCAGAGGGAGGCCCTTGGTGTTAGGAACCCGGGGCAGCAGGCCAATGTGGTGGGAGAGGATCGGTCTCTGGCTGCCCTGGGGAGTCCCCAGGGGAGGCTCCGCGCCCGCGGGTCAGGGTCCTGGGGCCTGCGAGGCATTCTCTCCTGGGACACCCTCCTCTCTGGTCGTCTGTGGTCAGGGCCACTGCTTAGCTGAGGGCCAGACCGCCAGCGGCCTGAACGGCAACGCCAGCAGCGCGTCGAGGCCGCAGAGTTAGGTCGTGCAGCTGCGTAAACAGCGCCTAACCCGTGTGCTGAAAAAAGAAAAAAAAAATCACACCCGTTCGTGATGAAGTGGGTCCTGTGGAAACCTCCCAGGGCCCGAGGGGTGGTCTTTGGGGCAGTTTTCAGATCTTCTGTCGCACCCGGGTGCAGGGAGTCCCGGGGCTCACGTGCTGCTGATAGTTCTCCATTTGCTCCGACGTCCCAGTTTTCCAAATCCATGGTGCTGGACGCCTACAGCGAGTACGTGAATAACTTCAGCACCGCCGTGGCCATCCTCAAGAAGACGTGTGCTACCAAGCCTGCTTTTCTTGAGTTCTTAAAGGTAAGCACTTGTGTTTTCCTTCTGGGTTCCCACACCTTCCGGTGATAGGTTCCACGTCAAAATGCTTCTCAGTGAAATTCTCACCACACTCTGTCTCTAGACATGTAACGTTATTTATCGTAAAGATTTTGACCAAATGTTGGGTCAGTGCTAGAAATAGAGATGAGTCTGTAGCGGTGGCGTCATTTTTTGGAAATAAGCTATGTTTTGCGCATCCTTGGAAGAGTGTAGGTGGATGGACAGATGGAAAGGTAAGGTCTGGCCCCAAAGGAAGCTGCTTTGGCTTCCTGTCAGCATGACGTTAGGGGCAGCAGACGGAGTTTGGGATTGGGGTGGAGTCTTCGCCCCCTACGAGTCAGAGCAGTAAATGGGCCCCTCCCTGGGCTGGGGGCTTGGTCCCTGGGCTGGTGTCAGGTGCACAGCGAGGGGAGGCGCGTCGGACTTGGGCGATGGGGAGTGTCTGCTGAGGGCTGTTGCTGAGCTGGGGTCTTCAGCCCACGGCCCCTCACCGTGACCAGCCACCCACCCGGACCTCGTTTGCACGAGACCCCAACTCCGATCGTGAACCTCGAGCCAAGGTTCGTGCATGTTACCTGAGCTGAATTCCCAAAGCTCCTGCTCCCTGCAGCGAGCGGACTTGGGCGGGAGTCTCGCCGGCCGTCCCTCCCCGTCAGTCGGACCCCGGCGGTGGGGGCCTCGGTGCTCCATGGCCTTTCCGTGCCGCAGCAGCACGGCTCCTGGACAAAGGCAGTGCAGGCGACTCGCACGTTCACCTCCGTGGAGGAGGCCGTAACGGTCCTGTGGACGCTGACCGAACCCAAGATGTCAGCCAGGGAGCCGGCCACAGCCCCCACTGGCAGGCGACCTCCTTCCTACCAGGAGGCCTGGGGACGGGCACGTGTGTCGTCGGGGCCCAGCCCGGGATCGTGTCGGGAGGCTGGGCTGCCCTCGAGGTGCTGGGGCCGGTCCCTCGCTCTGCCATCCGACCACACAGCTCCCTTGGCTGGAGAGACCCCACCCTGGGTATGCAGGTGGTCCAGCCGGGTGGGGGTCCCCGGCTCAGGGACGCGGGCCAGGGGATGAGGCCGCCCCTGGCACATGAGGGAGGGGCCCTCGGGCCGAATGTCCTTGGCCGCAGCCGCTCCTGGGCCAGCTCAGACAGGCTCGGACCCAGGGACACCCCACTGCTCACCCCGAGACCGCACAGCAGAGCCGGGTGAGGCCGGCAGCGGCCGCCGCAGAGAACGTGGCGCGGGGCGTGGGGCGTGGGGCGTGGGGCGGGCTTCCTCTAGGGGCCCTGGCTGCTCTTGTTTGGGAGTCCGTGATCCTCTTCCTGTTTTAGTAAGTGCACTTTTCAGTCCCTAGAGGATTGCAATGGCCTCATAAAGGGCCGAACCCTGCCCGGCAGTCGGAGGTGGCTCCGAAAGCCTCCAGCGAAAAACCCGGAAGATTCCGGTGCAGAGCCTGCCGCGACGGGCTGCACACCTGGCGACTTGGGCGGGCATGTCCCGCGGTGCGGGGTGCAGGATGGGGTGGGGCTGCGGGCGGGGGTGACCCTGGCCCCGGCGGCGGAGCTGGGGCCAGCACGGGCCGAGCGTGAGTAAGCGAGCTTCTCCCCACAGCAGTGCCAGGAGTCCAGCCCCGACCGCGTCACGCTCTACAGCCTGATGATGAAGCCCATCCAGAGGTTCCCGCAGTTCATTCTGCTGCTGCAGGTAAGGACACGCCCCTGCCCGCGACTGTGGACGGTGGTGTCCCTTCTGCTTCTGTCTCTGACCTCCTGTCCTCCCCCAGCAGTTCCGGGAGGGCAGGGGGAGGGCGCTGGACCCCCACTAGCCTGTCTCCCACTACCCAGGACCCCCCCCACTAGCTCAGACCCCCACTGGCCTGGACCCCCACTGGCTGGGACGCACCCCGTAGCCGGGACCCCCCACTAGCCAGGACCCCCTCTAGCCAGCTCATGAGCAGCCAGGTGGGGCGGGGCTTGGCTCCCCGGGGCCAGAGCCATGTCCACCCCCTTCTGCCGTGGTCAGGGCCTGGGTCTAGGGTCAGGTGGAAAATGACCCACGCCCTGTGCTGCACGGGTCGGTGGGTCGGTGGGCTCGGGAGCCCAAGTTAGGACTCAGACGAAGTGTGCCCATCGTGAGGGGGCTGCACAGACAGTGCAGGGGGCGGGGACGCTGCGGCAGGAGGCTCAGTGGCCGCCCCAGCATCGTCAGAAACTAAAGATGCACAGAGTGGTGGGTGTGTGGCTCCCAGCGACAGCGGCTCTGAGTGCGGATGACGCGCTGTCTGCGCCCACCTGGTCCCCCCGGAGCCTGGGTCCCGCCCGTGCCCGGGACAGGTCTCCTGCGATGCCCAGCCTGCTGCTCCCGCGGCCCCAGTGTGGAGTCGCAGCGCGGATCGCGGTGCCCTCCCTGCAGACGAGGGGCGTCTCCCTCGGCATCGAGCCCGCTGCTGCCGGCAGCCGAGTCTGTGGGGAACGTACCTCGTGACCCACGAAGCCCTGAGACCCTGAGAGGAGGGCGCCCACGGTTACGCGTTGGTCTCGGCTGTTTCCGAGCCGAGGCGCACAGGCCGTTTCTGGTGCCGGTTGCCTGTGTACGTGTCCCATCGGGTCCTGGTTCCCAGCGTAGGCATTAGAGTCTTAGTAACAGAAGCTGGGTTTGTTCTGCTTTGTTTTTTTACCCCTAGAATCAAAATATCCAGAAAATGTGTTTTGCTCTAGTTGTTGGGGATTTACTGAACTCTGAATGTAGGAGGCTCCAGGCAGGCGGCTTGGTGAGGAAGACGGTGGGGGAGGCGATTAGACACTCTTCTTCGGCTACGTGGGGACGCAGGGACCAGGGGCAGAGGCCTAACCGCCTCCCGGTCCGTGCGCTGCATGTGCAGACCCTCGCGCAGACCGTGCTTGGCGACGTGCCCGTAGGTGCCTGGCAACCCCTGGCCGCCCACGTCGCACCTAGACGCCTCCTCCTGGTGGTTTTCTGTTCTCACTTAGCTGTAGTTGGGTGTGATTTCCAGTGTAGCTCGTCAGCTTTCAGTTAACCGTCCGTAAGTCGCAGCAAACCCTTGACCCAGGTGTTCACCGAGGTGTATTCCTTAGGGCGGGAGGGCCGTGGGCAGCGGAAGGAGCCATCAGAGGTCGGGCTCCGAGCCTCGTGCCGGTTGACCGCAGGGGCCTGGACCTGGCAGCGTTTCTCAGATTTAGGCCCGAGGACGTTCTGTGAGGTTGTGGTCGCCGCCCCGCCTAGTTCCCTCGGGGTCCGTGAGGCCAGTCCCTCCGTGGGTCTCCCTCCTCCTCCCGCCCTGTCCGTCTGGGCCCAGCAGACTCACCTGAGAACTCCAGGATTTGGGGGAGTGGTTCCCTGGCCGGTGAGGGGGCGGCGGAGGGTCGGGCACGTGGGGAAACACGCGGTTGGGCCAGGGAGTCCGCGGTGTGTGCATCTGAGAGGAGGGTGAGGGCCCCCCAGGGCCCTGGGCTCCCCGGAGAGGTGCTCCGAGGAGAGGTGCTCCCGGGAGCTGTCCCTGAGGGGGGGCGGGGCCCGGGGCTCGGCTGGCCCAGGACGGGCGTCCTGCTCCGTGCACGCGGGTCGGGTGGCCGGGCACCGCCTGCTGCCTCCTGCTGTCCCGGGCCCGTTGGGCGTCCCGCTGCCCTTCTCCGCCCTGATGTCCAGCTCTCCGGGCCCCGCTGGGGCTCAGAACCCCGCAGCCCTCCCTGAGCCCCGGCGAAGCTGAACCCCGGCTCTTCTGCTGCTGCTTTCGGACACGTGGTCCTCCGGAATCTTTGTCTCGCTTCCCGTGACCGTTTCCTGTCCCGTGTCGGACGCACGTGGGTCGGGGCCTGGACGCAGCAGCAGACTTCCCGTCTTGCTCCCGGGGTGCTCTCCCGGCATGCGGTGGCCCCAGCCCGCGGACCCGCAGCTGCGGTGCGTGTCCTGATGGTGCCGACGGCGGCAGCCACCAGCTGTGACCTCGGAGCCAGAATGTGCTGTCGGGTGCTTTACTCGCCTCGATAGGACTTAAAGGGACTCAGAGGGAACGCGCGTGTAGCACGGTGCACGCAGCTCGCTCAGACCGGAAACGCTGCCTCGTTTCGCAGGGTTTTGTTTTCTCAGATAAGAAGCAGGTTACAAGACGAGGGTGCTGTTGGACTGCAGGCTGGTGGGGCCGGCGTAGCTGCAGGGGGACGGCGGCGGGCTGGGCTAGGTCTGAGCGGGCGTGCCCCCGACCGTGTGCCCCTTGAGCAGACGAGCGGCCGAAGGCCAGCGAGCGTCCTCTGTACGAGCGAGGGGACAGCGCTGTGACTGTCACTTCACTGTTGCTCTTTTTTTTTTTCTAAACATTTTATTAGAAATGGGAGGGGGAGCGGCAGAGAGAGAGGGAGAAGCTGAGCAGGGAGCCCGATGCGGGACTCGGTCCCAGGACCCCGGCATCGTGACCTGAGCTCCCCGCCGAGCCACCAGGTGCCCCTGGATGTTGCTCTGGGAAGCCTGTGCCCGAGTGACGCCCATGGCTCCGTTGTCTGGGTGACCGTGTTGCCGCTGCCTGCCGGGCGTCCTCCCTGCAGCCTCCTCGTGCCTTTGCGCCCCTCGGACGTGGGCAGGAGGGGGAGGGGCGCCCCCGGGAGCGTGGCGAAGCCGGGGTGCGGGCTCTGTGTCGGTGGGAGCAACAGGCTAGTCGTTAGGCTGGACGGAGTGCGGAGGGCAGGGCCCTTCTGGGACCTGGGGTGCAGCTCGTTCCCATTCACGGAGCCTTTATGGGGAAGTGCTAGTTTTTTCCATTAGCAAAGCCACTTAGTGAGTTCACTTTGTTTTTGCAAAAGGAGCTGCTCCGTGTTTAGCCGAATCCTGAGTCACTTGGCTTCTTCTCTCCCCGGGGCTGGTCCATCCTCCCCCAGAAGTGGGGGCGCAGCGGCCAGCTGGGAGCGCGTGTGTGCCGCCGCCTGCACCCCCGCACCGGCGGTCACGCGTCCCCTCCTACCGTGTTTCTCCCAAGGACATGCTGAAGAACACCTCCAAAGGCCATCCTGACCGGCTGCCGCTTCAGATGGCGCTGACGGAGCTAGAAACGTTAGCGGAGAAGCTGAACGAGAGGAAGAGAGACGCCGACCAGCGCTGCGAAATCAAGCACGTCGCCAAAGCCATCAACGAGAGATACCTGAACAAGGTTGACCGAGGTTTCTCTGTGCTGCGGTTCCGCTTGCTTCGCACTAATAAGCCGCCATTCTTTCCACCGCTTGCTACTAATCTTCTGGAAGCTGCAGCGAGGCCGCGGCTCAGGGCCCTGCCTCGGAAGCCGATGGAGACGTCGGGCGGGTCGGGGCGCGCGTCCCTGGGGAAGGGGCCGGGTTCATGAGACCCTCGCCTGGGCCGGGACCCCCACGGAGGTTCAGACCAGCTCCTGTCGCGGAGTCTTTCGGCCACCACGCGGTGTCTCGTGTTAGATGGTCAGAATGGCACCAGAGGAGGTCACGTGCAGTGTAAGTGGTGGTTGTCACGGAAACTGAGGGAATCCCCGCAGGAAAGCAGCTCCTAGGCAGAGCCGTGTTTCCACTTCCTATCACAAGTCTTTCCCGCGACAGCGAGTGGATTTTATGTAGACCTCCCCGTATTTACTTACGGCCCTGGTCCACAGGAGGAAGGTAATCGATAGGAGTGGTTTTAAATAATCACAAATCCTATTTATCGTCGCTAAAACCATTTTCTGTCTGTAGGGTAGTCTCCTATCAGATGGTGACCCTCAGTGACCTCGCCACAAGAACTTTACCATTATACAGGCTCTCCCTGATTTCCTGAGCGATTGACGTGGGGTTTCTATGAGCTGCAAATCGCAGCCAGTGATGGTCATGCTGTTTAGAATCGTGCTTGCCTGTGGTCGCGGTGTTTGCACGCCCGTGAGGCACAGAGCGACGTAGGCCGACGGGGAAGTGGTGTGCGTCGCTCACTCCCGGTTCCGAGCCCGTGCGCGCAGCCTCGTCACCCCTGTGAGCACGTCAGGAGTAGGTTGGCTGGGGGCTCGGCCGCTGCAGATTTAGAGTCAGAACGCCCCCTGAGCTTCGGGTTCCCCCATGTTCTTTTGGGCCGAATAGTCACAATCAGTCTAGCTTCTACATGACTGGTCTCGTCTTATTAACACCAAGCATCTCTGCAAAGGTTTATAAACCAAGTGTTGTGTTCAGCCCCGTGAGACGAATTTTGACGTACCCCAAAACACTAAGACGTTTTCTTAATTGGGAAAACAAACCCCCCCGAGTCGCTATCGTGCTCACGAACGTTCTCGGCTGACATAGCGTCGCACGTAAGAGAACGACTACAGCCGGGCGAGGCAGTGTAAGGATGGAGCCTGTGCTCGGGCAGGTCATCCGAGGGGAGGAGGGAGAGTGACAGGTGCAGACAGAGGAGCCCCCCTTTGCTGGATCAGCGTCTCAGCTGGAGAAGGCGAGTTTACAAACAGAGGGTTAGTCTCCCTTCACTGTTGAGGAGGATTCCAAACACCGTCTGTACAGCGACTTACTTAAAAAAAGCCACTTTCGGGATTCTTCGTAGTGTGCACGTGAAGTGTGATGGGAAGTATGCAAATCCTCCGTAAAGGGAAAAGTCTGCCGAACCCTGACGCGTTCTGCTCCTGTGTTGTGCAAGACTTTGGCTCACGCTTTCTCTTCTTTCGGGGAACTCGGTTGCGGGAACCATGTCAAGTGTGACTTTGAATGTTCAGCTTCTCAGCAGCGGGAACCGGTACCTCGTGCGGTCCGACGATATGATAGAAACTGTTTACAACGACAGAGGAGAAATCATTAAGACCAAGGAGCGCCGGGTCTTCATGCTCAGTGATGTGTTGATGTGCGCCACGGTCAGTGCACGGTGAGCGTGCGTGCCGCACCCCACAGGAGCGGTGGTCCCCTTAGTACCCCCCGTTCAGGGTGCACCGATCTGTGCGCGGAGCTTGGTCGCCTCGTCCTGTGACCAAGGGAACAGACAGTCTGGTCCCCCCTGACGCGCTCTCAGCGACGCTCCCGGAAGGTGGTGAAGGGAGGACCCGCTTTGGTCGGGCTGAGATGTGAAAAGAGCCCCTTGGTAGCCTCAGAACATCAGGAGTGGAGATTTGAGATTCAAGCAGGTTCAGTAGAAATTTGGGGCCAAGTTCCCGGGTTCTCCGTTGCTAGGTGTAAAGCCCGCCCCATGCATCGAATACGCAGTCTTGCACTTGTTACTGGGCATCTGAGTGCCTCCTGCGCCTCCCCACGCGGGCTGGAAGTTGAAGCGTGAGGCCCTCTAACATTTGGGGGACGTCAGGTAGCTTGGGTACCAGCTGGCTCCCAACACGTCAAGTATTTCAGTTTCTTTTTTCTTTTTTTTTAAGTATTTCAGTTTCAAGTACAGTGCCCAGCATTTTGGCTATTGTTTTCTACATTTTGATTGAGGGAAAAAAAAAAAAAGTATATGTCTTAAAGAAAGCAAACTGTGATGATCACTTGTAGTAAGGAGGGGTGAGGTCCCTGGGCACGCCGAGGCCTCGGGGCGCTGGGAGCCCTGACGCACTGGCTTGGTGGTGGTTGCACACGTGTCTGCTCTAGCATTTCCACGTAACCAGTTAGGTACATGCGTGTTTGCTCCATTTTATGGGGAAAGGAAAAAATACCTGGGATTTTTTTTTCATTGTTCCATAATAAGTATTTTGATCATGGAGCATAATGGCATGATTTAATTTTTTTTAAAGATTTTATTTATTTATCCATGAGAGACACCGAGAGAGGCAGAGACCCAGGCAGAGGGAGAAGCAGGCTCCATGCAGGGAGTCTGACGTGGGACTTGATCCCGGGACTCCAGGATCACGCCCTGGGCTGAAGGTGGCGCTAAACCGCTGCGCCACCCAGGCTGCCCACATGATTTAATTTTATTGAAATAGTTGTACTATATCCAAGAGTAAAGAAGGAACTTTGGTAAGAAATGGTCAGAGACTGCACAGGAGGTTGTCCCTGCTAACAGTATTTGCCAGGACGCAGGAGCAGCTTTGCCCAGGGAGCCATCCGGGAGCATCCGGCCTGTTCCCTTCCGCCTCTGTGGGACCCTGAGCGCTTTCTGGGACCTAGCAGTCCACGCTCTCCCGTCGCCCTGGGTCGGGCAGTGAAGGGCCTGCCCTCACCTAGTGGGAGGCCTCTTTATGGGACCAAACGGCAACTTTGCAAGCAAGTCCGAAGCATCCCGAAGCTTCCTCACTTGAATTATCTAAGGGATAGACAGTACCGCGAGTCACGCGGGTGATGAATCCTAAGGAACGGTTTCTCCCTGTTTCAGCACCTCCGACAGCAGCACCATAATGTCATCGAGCCAGAGGTATTTGTTGAAGTGGAGTGTTCCTCTTGGACACGTAGAAGTGATCGAGTACGGCAGTAATGACGGTGCTGGAGAAAGCAGGTGTCCCCCCGTGCACCCGCCCGAGAGCCTGGCAGTGGTCGCCAACGCTAAGCCGAGTAAGTGACATTGTTCTGAGGTGCCCGCGTGGCTCGGGGCCGGCTCCTTGGCTGCAGCGGTGCCCGAGGGCCAGGGAGGTGGCCGGGCCGTGGGAGGCCACCCTCTTGGGAGCCTGTGTTGTGTCGGCTGTGAGCCCGCTCACCCTCCTCTTGCGGCTTGCCCCTGCTGCTGCGCGTCCTCTGGGTTTAGGGGGAAGCCCTGCCGTGTGGGATGCCTCAGTCTCCGGCGGTGGTTTCTGGTTCAGCACTTGGGGCTCTGGCCCCTGTGTCCCGACCCCGCAGTGATCGACGCCCAGGGGTCTCGGGCCTGTGGACCTGCTGTAGGCTTGGCTCTGCTGCGCGGCCCCCTTGTCTCTCCCCCAGGCTCCCTGCGCAGGGGGGGACTGGGCCGTGCTCCTGTCCGGGGAGATGAGCCGGGGCTGCCCTGATACTTTGCCAGCGCCTCAACAGCTGTGTGGCACTTAGGGTTTCTGTTACCAGCGGGGCCTCTGCACTGCAGATTTTGAACTTGGCTGGTATTCAGGACTTCCTTCTTCCCTCTGCCTTTTTTAATGCAAATAAAGCCCCGCTGAGCTTCACTCACTCGCTGGCCACACAAAACACAGTGAATGGGGACTTTCAGGGAGGGAACCTTTTCATACATGAAACGAGCCTTTGTGTTAAATATATAAATGCTATAAACATATCGGACAACCTTCCAGATTATTTTGTCTCTGACGTGCTCAGAAAAAGGTGCCTTTAAACCCTGAAACTTTTCTGGCTGCGTAGGCACATCACAGGAACGTGGCCTGAGGAGCATCAGGTCTGATTTGCTGTGGGGTCTCCCGTTGATCCCGTTTGTGTAACGTTAACAGTCGGTCATTCCGTTGGGTAAGTGGCCTGGTAAGCTACGTCCCCGGGCGTGTGGTGTCACAGTTCCCACGCCCCCGGATCACTGAGCACTAAGTCCTTCTTGCAGGAACTGCACGGTGTCAGCTAATAAGGAAAATAGACCGTGTCACGGGTTTTCCACGGCCGGGAGCGTCCTGAGGGGTGGTGCGGGGAGGGGAGGAGGCGCGGGTGCTCTCCGGGCGGACGTAGGTTGGCGAGATTTCACTCAGGTTCAACTTGTGCATCTCATTTGTTAAAAGTTCTTAAAAACCGAGCTAAATCGCTAATCTTGATTGCAAATCCTGCCTGGGACTCGGTTTTGTGAACGATATGACGCCTTTGCGTGTTTGCAGTGGTAGCCGTGCTAAAAGGTGCCTTCCTGTGCTCAGGTCACCAGGGCCGGCTTCGACCCACAGAACGGACGCTGTATTAAGGCCCCAGTACGTTTTCTTACTCATCTTTATATTTTATAACTTGTATTGAGCTGACGTAGAGGGAGATGTGAATGAATCAGTAATATTTAAGAGGCACATAGCAGGAAGAGTTAATTTTTAAAACACGACTGACCCTTAAAGAACGTGGGGGTCGGGGCGCCGACCCTCATATGTCAAAAATCCACATATATCCTTCGACTCCAAAAATGTTAACTGCCAGAAGCTTGCCGTTGCCCCGAAGCCCTACCGGGAACGTAAATGGCCGGCTAGCACGCGTTTTGTAGCCGAATCCCGTGCTGTGTTCTTAGCTAAAGACGCGGAACAGGAAGCCTCGGTGAGGAGGTCCCGGGGCCGCGTCTGTGGCACTGCCGTGTGTTTACCAAGGGAACGTGTGTGGAAGCGGGGCCCGCGCAGTTCAAAGCCCTGTCGCTCAGGGGTTGGCCGTGCACGGAAGCAAGGACGTTGGGGCCGCGACTGAGCCCACGAGCTCCCATCCGTGGCGCAGGGGGGCACGGTTCTCATTGGCGGCGAACAGAAGACGTGTCACTTGGGAGAGCAGCTGGTTTTTCTTCATTTTTCAATTTCAGGGGAAGTCTGTCGTTGTACCTTCAGTTCGAGAGCCTGGAAAATACTTGGAAACGGGGGCGTGGCTGTGTTTTGCCGACTTGCCGTGACCTTTCCGCTCTCGCTGGCAAAGCCCACCCGTAACCTCGTAACCTCAGGGAGAGCACTTGTTCAGGGAGCGCGTTTTCTGCATTGAGGTGACGCTTCCTCCGCCTCCCCAGACGCCCGCTGCCCGTCGTGGGGGGAACGCCCGCCCCGGGGTGACTGCGTCATCTTCACGTGCCGTGTGGTACCTTTCAGGGTGGTCTCTGGGGACGGTGCCTCAGTCTGAGGAACCAGGGTGCTGCTAGCTGACGAGCGCGAGGGACCTTACGTGAGGGCAACCACTCATCGTTTCCCTCCCGGCGTCGTGACCGGGCACGCAGCAGGCGCTCAACAAGTATCTGTGGAGCGAGCGGAAAGAAAGATGGAACCGCCGACCACTGTCAGATTTTTAGCTAAACTGTGTCCTTCCACCGACCTTTTTATCGAAGGCCTTTTCTAACCGAGCGCCACGTTCTGGTAACCCCCAGACGGCTGCGGTGTAGACGCCGCCTCCCGAAGCCCTGGGGCTGGGATCTGAGAACACACGTGGCACCATATCACACAGTCCTCAGCACAAACAAGGGCAAGACCCTGAGAGATCAAGGGGGATGGTTTTCCCAGGGAAGATGCTTCCTAAGCCAGGTTTCAACGAGGGAGCAGGATTTTAGCAGAGAGCGAGCGAGCAGTCCTCGACCAATTGGTTCATTCATTCGTTCAGCTGGTGTTTGTCCGACATGTCGCCGGGGCACACAGAGGGAGGAGCGCGTGTGCACGGGGAGTGGCGAGTGCTCTTGTGACGAGAACCTTCCCAGCCTGTGGCGGTTGGGAAGCGTGTGTCCCTCCAGGTGCCGGGGACCCACGGCGGTCTGCTCTGGGGTCCAGCTGCGTCCGGAGGAATATGAACGTTCTGCAAGAGGCTTCCAGGTTATGGTGGAGACCTGGTGCTGGTCAGCTGGCCGGACTGCTGCGTCTGAGGGCAGGGCCGTCCCACCGTCACGTGGTGCCAGTGAGAGCCCGGGAGCTGCTCCAGCCTGGGGACCCTTGTTCCACCTGTGTCTGACGGTCCCCGTACCCTCGTGGCTCCAGTCATATGCGTGGTGACACGCGAGGAGAGCAAAGCGTAGCGTCAGGGCAGGGAAGCAAGAGCCGCTACTCAGCTGTTTCTTGGGTAGCAGAGCAGGATGGAGGTGCCTGGTCACGTGTAGGTCATGCTCGCCCCTCCAGGAGAGAGAACCGACGTGCTGTCCATCCAGGGAGGGACCCTCCATCCTCGACAGCTTGTGGCCGAGAAGTGCACCAATTCTCTGTGTGTGTTGGAGACCGAACTCAAGCCAGACCCCAGGGGCATGTCAGGCTTCGGGTCGGGGAGTCGGGGGCTGCCTGGCGTCCCCCGGGGTGCTGCCAGGGAACAACGCATTCGCCACCCAGGCCAGACGCCTCAGGAGCGAGGGTCCCGCTGCTGTCGGGGCCGGACAACGAGCTGCTCTCTGCGTCAAATCCACGCTGTGCATCCTCCCAGCAGCCAGCGGCCATCGTCGCCGTCGCTGCCACCTGTGTCTCAGAGCTTTTAGGGAAGCGCTTCTCATTCACCCACAGCGGTTTTGTTCCTTCCGATTCTCCTGCACTTGTCATCCCTCAATTGTTTTGAGAAGCCGCGTAGAGACTCCTGTGCTCCACCCGCCGTGGCCTGTGACTTTCCTGCCGTTGGAACGACTGAGCTCTGGAATCCAGCACTGGAGCCTCGGTCTGTTGTTCAGCCTGAGGACAGCGTGGGCGGTGGCGGCACTGCCTGGCAACCGAGGCCTGCGGAGCTGCCTGTGCAGGGAGGAGGGGAAGGAGGAGGCGGCTGTGCAGGGGAGGGGGCTGCCCACTGAGGGAGTGCAGGGGGAGGGGCTGCGCCCGAGGCCAGGAAGGACCCTGGACGCACCCCCCAGCAGGGCCCCTGAGGAGGGCACCGCTCCCAGCGCCTCCTTGAGCTGTGACATTTCTCTGGCATTAAAGCTCGCTCTCCGGGGCCTGCAGGCTGGCGTCTGTGGGTTTGCTCAGGGGTCCCGGGTCCCGCAGGCTGGTGTCCGCTCCCAGATCTTCTAAAGTTACTTTGCCAAATTCTCTGCCTTTTTTGGGGGGTGACGGAAGGTTTTCACCAATTTTGCACGCTGGGGACAAGGAATCCCCAGAGCCCCGGGGCCGTCGCTGCCCTGCCCCTGCCGTGGCTGCACCCCATGCACCCCCAGGGCCGTCGCTGCCCCCACCTTCACTGTGCCTCCCCCTCTGTGGGGAGTGGGTTTACTGGAAACTAAACTCGCCTGTGGCCAGAGATGAGCAGACTCGAGCGGGTCTGCACAGCCTCAACTCCGTCCCGCAGTGGACTCGAGCACCCCCTGCGCTCAGGGAACTGTGCTGCACCGAGCTGGGGAGGGGACGGGGGTCTCAGTGGGCAGGAGCCTTCCCTGGGAGAGGCCCGTCCCCGCCCCTCTTCACCACGTCCCGAGGAGGTCGTCTTTGGGCGTCTGGAGGACGGGGTGTGCGGGCCAGTGTGTCCGAGGGGGGCGCACGGTGTGCACGCAGGTGCCGATACCTGAGGTCACCTAGGGTTTTCGTTCCGGGGTCCTTGCGGATGACAGCGGGGCCAGCCTGGCCGTACTTCTCTGTGGTGGGTGCGCCGCGAGTTAGGAGTGCAGGGCAGGCCTCGGCCTGTGGGACCAGCGTCTGTGTGGGAGCTTCCCGCCGGGCACCAGCAGGCCCTGCACCCGGAAACCTCGCTGCTGCCCCGGGGAGCAAAGCCGGCGCCCCTGCTTGCCGCCAGCAGCCTGAACAGAGGCGGAGGGCCAGCGTCCCCCGCATCCCCAGAGCGTCCGCAGAGCGCGCAGAGTGCCCAGACCAGTGCTCTGCAGCGAGGTGCCCAGCGCGGCTCGAGGAGCAGCGCCCGAGGCTCTGATGTTGGAGCCGCACATTTGCTGGCAGCACCGATGTGCGCGGTCGTGGGTGGGGTGCAGAGCCGTCCCGTAATGGGCCGCGCCCCATGCCCGCCGGGAACGCAGGGCGCCTTGGTCCTGCTTGTGACGCCGGCAGCACAGCCTGAGACCCGCCGGGGGACGTGCTTCCTTCTGGCGGCCCTGCGGAGCCGAGCGGTCCCAGCCGCCACGCTTGCCAGCTGCACTTTTTATTTTTCCCTTAACCATACGTTTGTCCTTTAAGAGTCGTAGCCAGTGACACACACGTGTGCTCCTGCTCTGCACGCTGTTGGTAAGGCGCCCGGCGGGGCCTTGGCTGCGTCCTGCGGGCAGCGTCGGCCTTACCCCCAGCTGGATGATGCCCGTGGGGCCGACCCCAGGACACTCGCCGCACACAACCCAGGTTTGCTGGCCGCTGGCCGGGGGACCTGGGGCAGCCCGTGTGCACAGACGCGGGAGAGGAGTCGGCTGTCACCGCGTGTCCCTAACGCCGGGCTCCGGCGGGATCGTGCGTCGGGATCCGGCCTGTGCGTCAGCGGCGTCCTTGCCGGGAGGTGGGGGATGGGGCACCTCGTGTGGCAGGCGGGCGGCCCTGAGTGGGGGCTCCTCCCTGCCCGTGACCGTCCTCCTCTGTCCCCGTCCTTCGGCATTGGAGGAAAGGTGCTGTGGGTGACCCCGGTTGTCGGGTACTTGCTTTACGTTAGTGGCGTTTCCAGCTACCTCTTAGCAACCGCAGTTACGTCGTTGAGGCTTAGAGATCGCCCCAGCAGTGGAAAGCGCGGGAGGCTCTAGGGGAGGACTCGCGGGCCGTGGTCCACGCGCTCAGCTCACAGGCGACAGGCCCTCCGGGAGGGGACGGCAGCCAAGGGCGTGCGGGGCGGCGGGGCCCAGGGCAGCGACGAGCTCGGTGGGCGAGCTGGCGACACCTGTAGGGCGTGCGCGTGAGCCGGCAGCATCGTGTCCACGAGACTCCGCGGCTCTGACGAGGGGGCCACGGGGCCGTGAGACGTCAACGTCCCGGGCGCTGCGCGAGGGCCCCACGCCGGGGGCTCTTGGTCTTTTCTCTAAGTCTGACATCATCCTGGATTTAAAGGTCAGAAGAGGAAAGAGACCCCTAAATGCTTCAAAGGATCCACTTCCTAAGTCAGCCAGGATTTTAACGCTGGTGTTTTCGGCCTCTGGCACCAGCACACGCGTGGCTTCAGGTTTCCGCTCTCGCTTCTTCCGCAGACCAGGTGTACGTGGGGCCGGGGCAGCTGTACCAGGACCTGCAGAACCTGCTGCATGACTTGAACGTCGTCGGTCAGATCTCGCAGCTGATCGGGAACCTCCGAGGAAACTACCAGGTAACCTCGGAGCCTCGGCTCCCAACTCTGTTTCTGGTCCCGCGTCGCCGCCGGCATGTCCCACGGGGCGTGACCACGAGGCTGGTCCTGGTGTGTTTCCTCCCGTTTCCTGTGGGGTGAGACTGTGCGGGGGTCACTTCGTTTGGGGCGGACTTGAGGAGCCGTCTGGTCCTAGGCTGTCCCGCCCCGTGCAACCCGGGCCGCGGGGGCCTCTCGTCTGCAGCCCGCTCCCCGAGGGCCCGGGGGCAGGGCCCAGGCTGCAGCACCGCCTGCTTGGGCCCCCCCGACGCCGACACGGGCGTGCGTTCCCCCCAGAACCTGAACCAGGCTGTGGCCCACGATTGGACAGCAGGCCTGCAGAGGCTCATCCTGAAGAAGGAGGAGGAAATCCGGGCGGCCGACTGCTGCCGCATCCAGCTGCAGCTCCCGGGGAAGCAGGACAAGTGAGTGGTGACCCGACAGGGCTGCCGGGCCGGGCCCGAGGGGGCGGCGTGGTTCGGTGACCTGTGGGACCCGGCGGAGCGGTGGAGTCCCGGGGTGCAGCTGTCCCCGTGCCCCCGGCAGGTCCGGGCGGCCCACGTTCTTCACGGCTGTGTTCAACACCTTCACCCCAGCCATCAAGGAGTCGTGGATCAGCAACCTGCAGATGGCCAAGCTCGCCCTGGGTAAGAGCGGGTGCTGTGGGCCGCGCGGGGCTCAGCTGCCGGGCCCTGGTCCCCGGCTTCCCTGCCTGGCGGCGGGGCCCGTGCCTGAGCCGAGAGCGCCCTGAGAACGCCCTTGACCGTAGACTCGTCCTTTAATGCAAAAGAACGTGTTCATTTTATTTATTTGAGAATGAGCAAGCGAGAGAGAGACTCGCTGTTGAGTGGGGAGCCCGACGTGGAGCTCAGGCCCACGGCCCTGAGACTGTGACCCGAGCCCAAATCGTGTGGGACGCTTCCCCCACCGAGCCACCCACCTGCCGCCCCCGCTCCCGCACGAGTGATTTTTAAGACGTCACTGTGATGATTTAGGGTCACACATGAGAACAGGCCCTTGCTCTTACTGTGAGAACACGTTGACGCCAGCTGAGCCCGCGAACAGCAACGGAGAAGCCCCGAGAGCTGCGGCCTGGGGGCTGGGGGCCCGTGACCCAGGGCGGGTCTGTGTCCGGCTGCGGCTCCGGCGCCACAGGCGGGAGGAAGTCCTGCTTCCCCTCCGTCACCCGCGGGAGGTCCAGGGCGGCTCCGAGTTGTCAGCGGAGGCCCTGCCAGCGTGGAAGGAGGTCCTGTGGTTCAGCCAGGGACCGGGGGACCGGGCGAGGTCTCCTCGCTCCTGTGTCGGCCCCTGAATCAAGCCCCTCTGCAGTGTAGACGTGTGCCCGTAGCTCATTCCCAGGCGGATCTGCTACTCAGAAGGTGCAGGGTGTCGTGCGTGCGGGTGCTCTGGTCCCCGAGCTGCACGGGGTCCGAGGCCTGCGATGCTCCCAGCCCGCAGGACGCCGTGGCCCCCTGCTTGCCGAGCGCAGCGCCCTCCTGCCTCTGCCCCTGCCCCTTTCTCTGTCCTGAGGGGCTCCTTGGGTTGTGACGAGCACGACAGGAACGGCCCAGCCCGTCTCCGACCACAGCGGACTAACCTGGAAGGCAGCACCTTCGCTGTCACAGGCCGGACACCTGCGGAGCCGGGGCGCACAGCTCGCTCGGTGCACGTTTTTCTCCTGTAGTGACGACACCTGTCACTGAACGGCCCTAGGTGTCTACGTGCGACTCTCGGTGGTTACGCAGGGGCCCCGGGGGGGGGGGGGCACGCGGGCAATCAGGTGCTCTTCCAGAACACAGCGCTCAGCGGGCGGCCTTTCCATGAGGGACAGACGGTCGCGTTTTCCAGAAACGGTATTTGGCCCTGAGCCTCGTGCAGGAGGTCCTGTCTGAGGCTGCGGCCCGCACGGTCCCGTCCAAGCAGGAGGCGGCTCAGGTGCCCTTCCCCTTTCTCTTTGACGTGACCGCAGAGGAGGAGAACCACATGGGCTGGTTCTGCGTGGAGGATGACGGGAACCAGATTAAGAAGGAAAGACACCCTCTCCTCGTGGGACACATGCCGGTGACGGTGGCCAAGCAGCAGGAGTTCAAGGTGGGCCTGGGGGTGGGGGCACCGTTCACGGGCACGGTGCTGCCTGAGGGGGAGCAGAGTCCCACATCGCCCCAAGGCACCCGCTGTGACACTTCTCTGGGAAAAACGTTAAGGACTTAGATTGTTAGAACGTGAAACAGAAAGCCTGATGTTCTGCCCAGTGGTCGCCCCACTGATAGGGGTCCTCACCGCCCCTGGTGCATTGCACCCAGGGGTCATCCGGGTGCTGGGGGGTCCTCACTGCCCCTGCTGCATTCTGCCCTGTGGTCATTAAGGCCTGGGGGTCCTCGCTGTACCCGGTGCACTCCAGGAATTGTTAGTTCAGAGGACACAGGTCTCCTGTCTGTCCGCCGGGCCGCCCTGCGCTGGGCATATTCCGTCTCCTTTGTGGGTCCCAGTTAGAGGCCCGTGTTTACCTGGAATGCCTCGCCCTCTTTTGCTAACGCTTGTGCCGATGTGGCCATTTATTCATGCCCGTGCTCTCTGTTTGGGGACCACAGCAGGTGCCTTCAGGTGCGGATGTGTCTTGTGTAAGAAGCAAGTAAAGACTTTTGTAGCTCTGCTTTCTGGCCTCTGGTGACACTCAGACCTGGAGCCAGGCTCCCTGGAGCTTCCGGGAGAGGAGGGCGGGCGGGCGGGAGGGACAGAAGGGCGTCCATCCCCCTCCCGCCGCTCCCGGGGCCTGCGTGCTGCGCTCCGTGACGCAGGTTTGCAGCAGGAGCTGGGATCTGGATACGGGAGTAAAGACCGATGTCGCTCATTAGCATTCGCCTCTCAGGAGCAGATTTCTGAGGCTCGTACCTCCTGTCCTGCTTTAATCTGCAGCAAGTAACAACCTGCGGCTTCTGTGATCCGCTCAAGGGACTGTGTCATTCAGACGCCTCCGGGTCCTGTTCTAAACGAGGGCGTCCGATTTTCTTCCCCGATAGATCGAATGTGCCGCCTACAACCCTGAACCTTGCGTGACCAGTGAGGCCCAGCCAGACTCGCTGTCCACGGTGCACGGCTTCCTGTGGGTAAGACAGGGCGGCGCCTGCGGGTCCGTGTCCACGGCCAGCGTGGGTTTGACAGGTTCCAACGTGCAGTCCGCTATCGGTGTCCTGGGCGTCCTGGGCTGTTTATAAGCATGCGAGTCACGAGCCGTGACGGGACTGAGCACTTTTGGGAAAGTTGTGCAATTCTCAGGAATTGAAAGGTTTATGTCTTGTGTTTTGCTTTTTTTTTTTTTTTTTTCTTTTAAAGCTTTACCGGATTAGATTCAGCACAGGGACAACCCAGTTAAGTAATAGAATAATTTAAATATTTCTGCAGTTTGGGTGGTTAAGTTGCATAAGATTTTTTTTTTTTTCCCCCTCCAAGACATTGCTGGCTTTTTACCCTGGAAACTTGGCAATCCAAATTAATTTGCTCCAAATCAAGTATTGCATTTCGCATGCTGCAGTTGCAATGGGCACTTCCGGTCCTTGCAGACGGGGAGAGGGTCCCACGCACCGTGAGGGCTCCTGTGTGCCTCCTGGGCCCGCAGCCCTGCTCCGCGGGGGCACCCTGCTGTCTGTCCTCCAGCGCCGTGCCCCGACCACCCGACCACCTCTCCAGGCTCCCTGCTCTCGGGTGACCCCTCCACGTCCCACAGCGGAGCCTCTCCCTGGCCGGCGCTCCTCCCCACGTGCACCCGGCAGGAAGGACGGGATGGGCTCACTTCCCTGAGCAGAGAATTGGGGCAGAGAAGGTTTTCTGTCATGCGCACCATGTCGGTGCCTCCTCACTCCCCTGGTCGCCGGCGGCTGGCGTGGGCCTGGCGATCCCGCAGCCTTTACCGCACGGCCGTCCGAGCAGGACGCTTCTCTGTAGCGCGAGCGGCCGGGGCCTGATGACGCTCCCGAAGCTGGCGCGGCGGCGATGGCACCTGGGGCCCCACACCTGGGGCTCCACGACAGCGCCGACGCCCCGGCTGGCTTTGCAGACCTCGCAGGCTCTGCCCCGGGCATTCTTCCCGTTGGCGGCATCTGACCCTTTCCCGCGTGAGACGGCTGCACTGCGCATTGGGACGGAGCTTGCGGGGTGTCCATGGGTGTCCCAGTGGCTCGCCGGCGGCCCAGGGCGACCCCAGCACCTCGTGCTTATGCGCTGCCAGCCGTGCTGGGGGGCGAGGCGCCCGGTGCTCAGGTTCCTTGGGCCTTGCTTTCCTAGCTGAGCCCGTCGCACGTCAGCGTTTACTTGTTGGGAACCGATGCTCACCCGGTTGTTAGCCTCTCAGTCATGCCCGAGTGGGCCACCACCGCGGCGGAGTGCCGGGCAGCTGGTTCCTCAGGGATAGCAACGGGAGCTAGGAAGAAAACCTCGAAACTGTACTCTCGTTATGAAAATTAAAAGGGGGGATCCCTGGGTGGCGCAGCGGTTTGGCGCCTGCCTTTGGCCCAGGGCGCGATCCTGGAGACCCGGGATCGAATCCCACATCAGGCTCCCGGTGCATGGAGCCTGCTTCTCCCTCTGCCTATGTCTCTGCCTCTGTCTCTTTCTCTCTCTGTGACTATCATAAATAAATAAAAAAAAAATTAAAAAAAAAAAAATTAAAAGGGAAAGTCACCCCGTAAGTTGAAAAGGAAGCGCGGGCTCCGGTAGCAGATGGTTTAAACCCTGTGGATTCTGTGAAGTGTTGGTTTCTGTGGCAACCGTGGTTCCCGTCCCGCCCTCCCGCCCCGTCCTCTCGTCTTGTCCTTCCGTCGTCCTCCCATCTGTGGCCTCGGAGGTCGGGGTCGGTGTGCCATGGAAGCTGCAGGTGCTCCTCTAACCCCCCCACCCCCCATTCAGATCGGCAGCTGCACCAGCCAAATGGGCCAGGTTGCCATCGTCTCGTTTCAAAACTGCAACCCCAAAGTCATCGAGTGCTTCAACGTGGAGTCTCGCATCCTGTGCATGGTGTTCATCCCCGCAGAGGAGCGGCCCGCGGAGCCCGAGGCCACTGCCGGGAGGGCGTCGGGCGTGCCCACCGTCTGCCTGGGCACCGAGGAGGGGAGGTGAGCCCACTGCCAGGGGCGGCCACCGCCCCACCTGCTAGGCTGCGCCCCAAGGCTGGGTCACCGCCCTTAGAACCAGTCCCCTTGGGGTAGCTGCAGCCCCCCGCCCCCCGGAGGCACGGCAGCTACGCGACGTGGCTGTTCACTTGTGTCCCTCACCTGCCCCGACTCCACACGTCTCGGAGTATAGCAGGACCGCGTTCTGTGCCCGGCCTCCTGGACACTGCACCTCGTAAAGGAACCACGGTGGTTCTGTGATGTGAAGCTGCTTACGGAGGGAGAAGTCCTGTTTCTCCTTTACCGTGCGAGGAAGAGATGCGGTGGGGGTGGCAGGGAGGGGCGGAGGTGGCCGGGGCAGGTCGGAGCTGGGGTGGGGGGTGTGCTGGCGAGGCCCCGTCACCGAGCAGGGGCGCTCACTGGCCCGCGTCCTTCTCCCGCAGCATTTCCATCTATAAGAGCAGTCAGGGCTGCAAGAAGGTGCGCCTGCAGCAGTTCTTCGCCCCCGACAAGTCCACGGTCCTGAGCCTGGCCTGCACGCCCCAGAGCCTGTACGCCGGCCTGGTCAATGGGGCCGTGGCCGTCTACAGGAAGGCAGAAGGTAGTGGTGTCTGCACGTCCCCTCTCCCGGGGGCTTCCGGGGACTCTCTCAGCCTCGGGAGGAGGAGGGCGGTGAGGGAGGGCGGGAGGATGGGGCAGGAGGATGGTGGGAGGATGGTGGGAGGACAGGAGGACAGGACAGGAGGATGGGGCAGGACAAGGTGGGGGGATGGGGCGGGAGGACGGTGCCCAGCGTGAACATGCAGCCGCACAGGCAGGAAGTGGTTTCAGGCCGTCGCTGTCCCACTGACGCCTCCCTGTCCACGAGGTGGGAAGTCCATGCACATCCGTCCCCCACAGCACGGTCCCGTCCCCCGCGGCCCCTGCGCTCCCTCAGGGCTGGAGGCTCCCTCAGGGCTGGCGGCTCCCTTGGGTGGTGGGGATGCAGGCCGCCCGTGGGAGTGGCTGGACTCCGTCTGCCCGGACGCTCCACGGGCTCCACCAGGACCTCGGCGGGTTCTGGGGACCCAGAGGGCGCAGCGGGGCTCCGCAGCCTCTTGGGGTCGGGGCGTCCCAGCTCTGTCCACCTGCTCAGCCCCCGTCCCGCCCCTGCGGTGTAGCTCCACTAGGGCGAGCTGTCCCGCCGCTGCCGGGGGTCACCCTCGCTCGCAGGGCCCACTGCCCGCGTTCCGGGGTCGACAGGGTCGGGGGCTTCCTCACCCGCTCCCCGCGGCCAGCCTTCCTTCCTCTGAGCCCCTCTCATGGGGCGGCTTCTGTCTTCAGCTGTAGGACCGAGCGTCTCCTTGGCTCGGGCACCACGGTGGACGCCCCAAACCGGCCCGGCCAGCCGTGTGCACCCTTCCCGGGGCCCGGGGGCCACAGCTGAGGTGGGGTCAGCAGGGCCAGTCCCCGGTGCTCCCCTCCCCTGCCTCCCCGGGGGCACCGCCTCGCATCCCTCACGGTTGTGGGGTTTCGGCGGCCCCACCAAGATGGGGTGCATGGAAGTCAGGGGCCGAATCCCCTTGGGGCAGACGGTCCCCTTGGAGGGGGGGAGCCTGTCCGCCCCTGATGCCTGCCCGCCTGCAGCACCCCCGCCACCTCCCAGGCACTGTGCCGCCGTCACTCACTGTCTTGGGGACAAGCTGAGCGTTGGCTCGGTGCAGGGGACCCGGGGCTAGTGCCAGGGGCAGCCGATGGGGGCAAGTCCTAGCTCTCCCACGGGGCTGGGGGTGGGAAGGGGGGGCGGGGGGACGAACACGTCACGGGGTAAACGTGCTCACGATGCCCAGAGGGCGCTGGGGGTGCCGGGTCAGAGCCCTCTGGGGGGCCATCGTCACTGGGGGGACGTCAGGGCAGCTGCAGGTCCCTGTGGGGGGGCGGCCAGGGCAGGAAGCAGGACCTGTGGGCGGCCCGGACGGTGGGGTAGGGCCGGGGCAGCGGGTGTGCCCCGTGGGGTGAGTCGGGCTCAGAGGCGTGGCTTCCGCGTGAGCTCGCCGTATGTGGAACGAGGTCCGCGTGTACTTAGACCCACGGGGTCGCTCCATTTCCTTCTCCTGCGTCTGCGTGGCCGGGGTCGGCTTGCCTGGGGTCGAGCTGTGCTGCTGCGGCAGGGGCTGAGGTCAGGGGCATCGTGCACAGCGTGCGGGTCTGAAGGTTCCGTGATTCCGTCCCGTCTGCGAGCTTCCCGCACGGAGTCGGGGTGTTGACGTCCGTTTCTCCCAGTGCTGTGGACTTATTCAGGGCTTATTTATATTCGTCTAACTTGGGGCTGGTGACTCCTCCTTTCCCGGCTTTACTGGCACATCACTGACCTGGCCCGAGGGCGGCGGGGTGTCCTTCGCACCCCTGGTGCTTTGCAGAGCCGCCACCTGCGTCCCCGTCACGTACAAACCGTCGCTGTGTTGGTGCTGAGGACGCTCGGGATCTGCTCTTAGAGCTTGGGCGCTCACGTGCGGGACGTGGACTGTCCTCATGGCGGGCGTCAGGCCCCAGGCCTTCCTCTCTCTGGTTGCGAGGCTCCCCCCCTCCCCCCTGGGCCCCCCATCAGTTCTGTTCCCGTGACATAGAGGTCTTAGCCTCCACACGTGCGTGAGGACACATCTCGCTTAGCATGACGCCCTCGAGGTTCACCCCGTCCTGACGGCGGTGGGACGTCCTCATCTCTGTGGCACACGGGGCTCCCTTGTGCGTGCGTGCACACCACATCTCTCCCTCCGGCCGTCGACGGACTGGCGGCTGCGATGCTGCTGCAGGGCTGCATGGAGGTTCTCGAATTGACGTTTCCGTGTCCTTCGGATCAGTATCCAGAAGTGGGCGTCCTGGACGGTACGGTCGCTCTATTTTAATGTCTCGAGGGACCTCCACGCTGTTTCCGGGGCGGCCTTCCCACCGGCAGCACACACGGCCCCCTTTCTCCTGCACCTCACGTGGACCTCGCGTCTTGGCGATGACGGCCATCCTCACGGCTGTGAAGTGATCTCTCGCCGTGGTTTCCGTTTCTCCGACGCCGACGGATGCAGAGCACGTGGTCGCGTACCCGTTGGCGTCTGAATGTCTTCCCCGGAGGGAGGTCCCTTCGCCGCTGTTGTGTTCTCTGAGGTGGGAGGACTGGCCTGGCTGGATGGAGGCCGCTGCCCTTCCGCCACGGCTCAGGACGCATCATCATTGCAAGTCTTTGACCTTTTAGGGAGCTTGAAATCAGGAAGTCTGGGAGAAATTTCCAGATTTCCTGGTGTTGGCTCAGAATGTAGGGAGCATGTGCTGGGGCCCAGCCGCGGGGGGCAGCCTGGGAGGGAACTCAGGCCTGGATGAAGCCTCCAGGGAGAGGCTGTCTGCAGTCAGCTGGAGCTGAGGCCCACATCCTGGTTGGACCCCCGCCCCCACGGAGGACTCGGGGCACTGAGCGCAGACTCTGCAGGAGTAACTAGGTGCTCAGAACAAAGTTCAGTCACTAGAAGTTGATCCTTCCAAACAAAACGTGTGCAGCAGTTTCTTGCTCCAGAGGGACGAGCACTGTCAGGGTGGTGGCTGTGCTGGGGCGCAGACGCCGGGGGCGTAGGTGCTGCGGGCATCCTCAGCCCTGTGCTCTCAGCCCCTGCGCGTGTGGGGAAGAATCGGATCTCCACTCCGAACCCCTGTGATCCCGTCGGATGTGGAGGTGCAGAGCCTCTAGGACTGTGAGTCCCTGATGCAGAGGCCTGTGTGCTTGTGTGTGCACCTGTGACTGCACCTGTGACTGCGTGCATGCATGCACCTGTGACGGCTTGTGCACGTGACTGCTTGTGCATGTGTGCACGTGACTGTGCATGTGTGACTGTGCGTGTGCACATGACTGCTTGTGCACGTGTGACTGCATGCGTGCACCTGTGACTGTGTATGTGACTGTATGTGCACGTGTGACTGCACGCGTGTGCACCTGTGATTGCACGTGTGACTGCATGTGTGTGTGCACGTGACTGCTTATGCACATGTGACTGCGTGCATGCATGCACCTGTGACTGTGCACGTGTGACTGTGCATGTACCTGTGACCACTTGTGCACCTGTTACTGTGTGTGTGTGCACATGTGACCGCTTGTATGTGTTCACGTGACTGCACACATGTGTGGCTGCTTGTCCTTCTACATTGTGCGCATGTGACTACATGTATGTACACATCTGTGTGCACATGTGCCTGTGCCACCGCATGTGTGCCTGCATATATATGCATGTGTGGCTGTGCATGCGTGCACGTGTGACTGTATGTGGCCGCCTGTGAGCGTGTGCACGTGTGACCACACCTCGATACCAGGTCCAGTGCAGGTCTACAAGTGGATGGCAGGTCGGTGTCCGTGGGAACCGGTGATTGTCCTGCAGCTGCAGCTAGAAACCCTCCACCTGCAGCTGAGCCCTAACTTCAACGCGCCTCGAACCCCAGACCTTACCTGGTTGCCTCTTGGCATCCGCGCGCCTCAGCCTAAGACGGTTCGTCATAAACAGGGTTTGGATGAAAAGGTCCAGATACGGAGCGTGGAAGCGGCACTGGGTTCTCAGCCGAGGCGTTCCCGTCTCCTCGAGCAGAGCGCTTCAGTGGACTCGGTCGGAGGCATCGGCCGACTCCGAGTTCGCTGTTTTTAGGTGTGGTGGCTTAATTAACGGTCACCTTGAAAATCGAAGAATGTGTTTTAGTGTTTCGCAGGGTAATTACACAGTCACCTTGAAAACGTACGTTAAGTCTTCCTGTAAGTATCGTTCATTGCCATCCCGGCACTGGTTGACTCACATGTCCTTTAAAGCGCGACGACCCTCGTCCGTAGGTCTCTGAAGATAGTTTCAACCGAAGTGTTTCCTCACCGCATGAGCTTCAGGAACGGAGCGAGCTCCTGAGATGGGAGGAAAGCCTCCTGCCTCAGTTCTGACTTTAATCCAGGGGTGACGTGGTCGGTCCCGACGGGACAGTAGCTAGAAGGCGTCTCGGAGGTGGACGCAGGCGCAGGGTCGGACGCAGACCCCTGGCTACGGCCGTCATGTCGTGTGGGGTGGCGGTAGATGGTGGGACTTCTGCTGTGCTGAGCGGCCCGACCGCCTCGTCACTCCTCGCGCTCCCACGGCAGCCTCGGGGGCACGGGGCGGCATCACCCCCAGGTCACGGAGGAGAGAGCTGAGGCTTGGGCTGGGCCGCGTGGGCCACCCACGCGCTGGGTGGGACGGGAACGCGGCTCCGTCTCCCTCACTGGGCTAGATCCTTCGTGGAGATGGCGCCCGGGACCAGGCGTGCGCGTCGGACTTGCCGGTGGCAGCGTGCTTGTCAGAATGGTCGTGGGGCGCCTGGTTGGTTTGTGAGTCTTGACCCCGGGCAGGAGTTCCAGCCCACGTTGGGTGTAGACCTACCCCCCCCCCCCAAAGGACCTGGATGAAATGATGTCTGGTCCTTTCCCCCGATCCGTGTGCGTGGATAACTGAAACTAAAATATATATTTTTTTAAGATGGATCCTGGAATTCCGAACCTCAGAAAGTGATAAAATTAGGCGTCTTGCCGGTTCGCAGCCTGGTGATGGCGGAGGACATGTTATGGGCGGCTTCCGGAGGCCAGGTGTTCACCGTCAGCACCGAGACCCACGCGATAGAGGTGAGTCGCCTTAATGAGCGCGGTGCTGCCCCACTTGCCCCCCGAGGCTGGCGGTCGGGAACGCCCGGCCTGTAGGGGATGCCCCCGCCTGCCCCGAGGAGGCTGCCCCGGCTTGTCTGCGGATGACAAGACGCCCTAGATGAGTCCGCTGACTGTGCGGCCACGTCCCTCGGGGAATTGCTGGTGCTTTCCTGCCAGTCCCACAGACGCGCTCCAATGAACACGTGCCCAGTGTGAACGAGGGCGTCTTCGGGGCCCGGGGTCCAGCGGCCCTCGGTCAGTGCAGGAAGGGTCGGGAGACGGCCGGCCGTGGGGGCCGCAGGGCTGCCTCGGGCTCCGCGTCCTCACCCTTCCAGACCTCCCGGGTGGAGGTGATTCTTAAAGCTTACACAGAATCCCAAATTCGAAAGCCGGAGGACGTTCTCTTTACTTTGCGGGGGCGGATCTCCTGTCGGGACACAGGCTTAGAAGTTGCCGTAACAAAGGGAACAATGAATTTCGTAAAGTCTTAGAACTTTCCTGTTCGTGTTCGGTGAGCGTGCGTGTGCTTGTAGAGAAAGGTTTGTAAGTGACAGGTGGAGGCGTTTCGCCCGCCTGCGACCCAGAGTCGTGTCCTCGCGGAGCCCCGCCGCCCGCGACCCTCTGTCCCCTGCCCTCTGAGCAAGCTCAGGCGATAGAGCTGTTTCCTGAGCTGGGGCGGTGAGTTGGAGCCCGGGTTGCCTCGACCTCCACCCGCGCAGTAAAGTGGTCTCTGTGGGCTCTGAGGCTCCGTCCTGGGGACTCCACGGAGGAGCAGCAGCGGGTCAGCGGGTAGGGCCTGGGGCCGTTGGCAGCACACGCAGGGACACGCGCGTGAAAGCTGTTGGGACGCACTTGGCCTGGTCTGTGCTCGCAGAAGGTGGGACGTCAGCCTTGCGCCCGGGAGCACCGTCACGGGGTCGCGGGCGGCTGACCGCGGGGGAGGCCGAGGGGCGTCACCAGGTGCCTCCCCTGCACGCGCGGGGTCTGCACTTCCTGTCGGACTGACAAGCGTGTCCGCACCTGGCCCTGGAAGTGCCTCTCTGCGTCCGGCCTAGCCCTGCCTCCTAAAGCCGGCGAGAGCCAGCCGCGGCCGTGCCTTGGGGCAGGTGGCAGGACGAGGAGAGTCGCGGCCTCGATGCCATGAGCACGGAGGGCAGAGCCGCAGGAGGCCGGCCGGGCAGAGCGGGCATCCCGAGAAGGCAGGCGTGGTGCCTCGTGGGGGGAGGGTGTGTGCGCCAGGACCACGGCGAGGCGGGAGGTGAGGTTGGTGCAGGTGCACCCAGAGGGCACCTCACGCTCGGTACCGAGGAGCTTGGAGTAATGTCCCCGGGTCACCCACTCGCAGCGGCCTGCTGGAGGCGTCCGTGGAGGGCCGCGCGTGTCCTTTCCAGCCGGGACCCCCTCTTCGCCAAGTGCGATGCTGAGCCCCTGAGGGATCTTACCGTGCAGCGGGTGTCACAGGGCCGCGTTCCCCAGGGTCACGACCAGCCGCCCAGGGGGAGCTGCCAGAGACCACCCACGAGGAGGAGGAGGAGGAGTGAGGTGGCCGCGCAGACACGCACCACCCACCGTGAGGTGCAGAAGGCGCAGCCCCCGCGGTCCCGGGCAGTGACCCCGCGCAGAGCGCTCCTGCGGCCTTCGGGGCGCTTGTCACGGAGGCACATGATGGGACTGGAGGACCAACAGGGAAATAAGAAGCAGTGGAAGGTGGACGCGCCCAGCTGCAGCTCCTGGGAACGTTCTAGAAAGCCGGCTCTGGGCCCCACCCCCGCCTGCTGGATTCATCAAGGGCCAGAAACCTGTTGGGGAGGAGACACCGCGGCTGTGCTGCCTGACACTCGGGGAGCACTGGGAGGTCCTTCCCGTGCTCCCCATGGCACTGCCCTGCCTCCCCGAGGCCGTTTTCCAGGGAGCGGTGACCGCGTGGCCCGTGGGGAGCGGCTGTGGCACGGGCGGCAGTCTTGGCGGGCAGTGGTCATGGCAGGCAGTGCCGGCCTGTCCTCGCGGGGCAAGGGGGCGCATGCAGGGCTGTGCATCGGGCGCCCCGTCCTCCCCCGGCCCCATCTGTCAGCCCCATGGGTGGACATGCGGCGTGGGGGTTGCCCATCCGCTTCCTGCAGGCCTCGTCCTGGGAAGCCTGTGCCTGGAAGAGAAAAACAGAACTTCTTCCCTGAGAAGCCCAACCGGAGGGTAGAGCCTCGCGTGTCCCGGTGGCAGCTGTGGGGGGCGGTCTGGGCCGCCCGCCGCTGATGGACGTGCTCACCGTCGGCTCAGCTCGTGGTGTGTCACGCGGGCTGCGGGTGCGGGGTTTAGCCCGGCGCCCCCCTCTGTGGGCGTAGGCACGGCATGTCCTCAGCTCTGCACAGCCCCGAGCTCAGAGGAGGAAGCCCTCCGCGTAGAGGAGGCATCCGTGGATGCCCATCTTGCAGCTGATCCTCCGGGCGTCCCCCCGTGCCCCTTCTCCACAGCTGTCAGGCGGGGCCAGCCCCTGCCCAGGGCTGGCCCACCCCCTGTCCGGGGCTGGCCCCTCTCATGGGGCCTCAGAGCCGCTCGCCAGGGTGAGCGGGGCACACGGGGCAGAGTCGGCCGGAAGCTCTGGAAGGAAAGGCCTGGTCCCACGGGAGTAGCAGGAGCCTTTGGGGACTCGGCCGGGGTGGGCGGGGACCCAGAGACCTGCGGGCGGCCCAGGAGCGCTCAGGGCGGTGGGGACAGGCAGAGCGGGCTTTGGGGAACCCGAGTCCCAGGGCCCTGCTGGCCTCCCGCCTGTGGAGCTTTGCGTTCCCGGACCTTCCCCCACGTGCCCCGGAGGCCCTCCCTCGCCTTCCTGCTCTGGGCAGCCTGCCAGGCCCAGGGACCCCGCCTCCACGGTGGGCAGGCCTTCCAGCGGGCTCTTGGGGGCTGCGTGTGCGCCCACGTGGGTCCCACAGATGCCGTCAGGCTCCAGGAAGCACTTGCACCTGCTGGGGAACCGTAACGGGTGGGCTGACTGCTCGGGTGTCTGGTTTCCGTGTGCAGCGCCCTCGCTGTGGGTCCCTGGGTCACAGCGAGCTGCTCTGGGGTGCCCGCTGGACGCCCGTGGCCGGTTCAGCCGTGTGACCCGGCGTCTGAGTCGCGGCTTGGGGCTGGGGGCAGCTGCTCCGACGCCGGGTCCAGGCTCCGGTGCCCCCAGACCCCGTTGACCGCGTCCCTTGACCTCCGCAGAGCCAGCTGGAGGCCCACCAGGAGGAAGGCATGGTCGTGTCTCACATGGTCATCGCTGGCGTGGGGATCTGGCTCGCCTTCACCTCCGGGTCCACGCTTCGCCTCTTCCACACCGAGACGCTCAAGCATCTTCAGGACATCAACGTAGCCACCCCCGTCCACCACATGCTCCCAGGTGATCAGACCCGGACGGGGCGGGTCCCGGGGAGGAGAGGGCGTCAGGGGGGCACGGAGCGCAGGCACGGCCCCCTCGGGGCGAGGGCACAGAAGTGCATCCTGCGTTAGCTCAGGCCCGGGTAAGGCCCCGTTCTTAGAGTCGGAAACCCTTGACCGTGGACGTTTCTCGTACTTAAAGCTGATGAGACCGGGCCCTGGGAGCGGGGGCTCGAGCTGAAGAGCAGAGAGAAGGAAGAGCAGCGGGGCAGAGCGGGCTCCCGGGAGCCAGAGGGGCAGCCTCATGGCCGAGCCCGCCAGGCCCAGAGCAGGAAGGAGGCCCTGGCGGGGGAGAAGACGAGCAGAGAAGCGGGACTGCGGGAGCGGCAGGTGGCTGCTGCGTGTGCGGGTAGCTCGTGTGCGTGCACGGAGCTGCCGTGTTGCTTGTAGCTGGTGGGTGCGTAGCTGGCGTGTGTGCGTGAGCTAGTGCGGGTGGACGCATGGATCTAGCGTGTGAATGTGCGTGGCTGTCGCGTGTGAGCACGTAGCTGGTGTGCACCTACGCACGCGTGTGGCACGTCTGCCGCGTATGCATAAGCACGTGGTTACCTTGTGCGTAAGCGGGCAGGCAGTGGGTATCAGCAAGCGCCCGGTATTTATAAGCGTGTTGATGACGTGTATATGTGCGTAGGTAGCGTGTGGTCCCGCGGCCGGTACCTCGTGTAGCTGGTGCGTGTGACCTTGTAGCTCGAATGTACTCATGTGTCCGGTGTGCATAAGCGTGTAGTTAGCGCACGTACATCACGTGTAAGCGTGTGGCTGCTGCATGTGTGTGGCACGTGGCTGGTGTGTGCGTGCACGGAGGGGTACGTGTGAGCATGTCACCGATGCGTGTGGGCACACGGCTGGACGCGTGTAAGCAGGTGGCTGCTATGCAGGAGCTGAGGGGCAGAGGGGAAGAGGCCAGCGGGGTTGTGGCCGAGAGTGTGCAAGGAGCAGCCCGCAGGGGACGGAGGGAGGGTCCGTGGGGACCCGCTCTGGCCCAGAGAAGCAGTGGCCTGGGGCACAACCGATTAGGGGGAAGGAGGGCCGGGAAGTCTGAGCCTCAGGGCCTGGGTTGTGGGGCCACAAAAGCCCTGTAACGTTGCACGTGGTGCTGCGGAGCAGAGCGGCCCCGTAGGAAGTTGGGAGGAGCATGTGGCACGTGGCCGAGGAGTCAGGAAAGGGGTGTAGTTGGGGAGATCATCACCCGGTGGGCGGTGAGGGACAGGGACGGGGCAGAGGGTGACAGGTCAGAATCAGGCCCCACCCTGAGGAGGTGAGAGGAGGCTGCAGAGTCAGAGGGAGCCCTGCAGTGCGCAGATATCCAGGGGGCTGGGATGAGGTGGGGGGGAGTAGGCGGGGGGGGGGCCAGGTGGGGGATGGCCAGGGGAGGAAGGGCCAGGTGGGGGGGCTAGGCAGGGGGGCCCAGGGGAGGAAGGGCCAGGCACGGGGGGCAGGTGGGGGGGGCCAGGCAGTGGAGGCAGGTAGGGGAAGGGTGGCCAGGTGGTGGGGGGCTAGGCGGGGGGCCCAGGGGAGGAGGGGCAGGTGGGGGACGGCCAAGCACGTGGCCTGAGAGCAGGTGTGTGCCTGTGTGCACACGTGTGCATGCACCTGCGGGGTGCAGCTGTGTGCATGGGGGTGTGTGGGCGTGTGAGAGCGTGTGGACACCCGTGTGGGCGTGTGCATGTGTGAGGTGTGACTGTGCAGATGAGAGCCGTGGGTTTAGTGTGGGGCGTGTGTGGGCGTGTGAGGGAGGAGCTTCGCGGCAGAGATTGAGTCTGGACTTCGGCTTGGCGGAGCCCGTAGCCAACGGCGCCAGGCGCCCCGGTCAGGTTGCCTCGTGATCGACCGCACGTGTTCGGCAGCGTCTGCGTCCTGTAAGCGCATGAGCATGGAGAAAACCTCTTAGAACGGTCGGGGCCCCTGCCCCGCGGGCCGTGGAGCGAGTGGTCAGTCTCACACGTGCGACGCGAGTTCTGTTCCGACCGGGTAGCCTGTGTGTACGCGTGTGCGTTTAAAAGTGGCGAGACTGGTGGTGTCAGCGGGAGGTCTCGCGCTGGTGTTGGTGTCGATCGGTTGGTGCTTGTTGGGCAGCTGGTGGCTGGTTGCTGGCAGGTCGGTGGCTGGTGGCTGGAACGTGGTGAAGGTGCCGTGGCTTAGGCAGAAGGCGCTAGAGGAATAGTCACCGTGGATGCGGGGGAAGCAGGGTGGTTTGGGGTCGGGTCTAGAGAGCCTGGATCAGGGGAGGACCGTGGAGTTGGGGACGGGGGCGGGGGGACCAGGCAGCGGGAAACAGGCCAACGTCGGGGCTGGGTGAGGCCGAGAGCTGTTCCTCTGCTGTTTGACACACAAACCGCTGCAGGCGTGCGGCCCACGTGAAGGCGCACACTCTCCACCTCGTGGCCGTGTGTGCCCGCGTGTGCGTGTGGCGAGGAGACAGCGCAGGCGTGACTCTGACAAGTGTCTCCTTGGAGAACGCAGGCGCTTCTGTGCTGTGAGGAGACCCGGTTGCGTAAGGTCCGGGTTGGCAGCCAAGTGGCCCGCGGCCGCCCTGGGCCTGTGAGCACACGGGAGCTGCGCTGGGGCTGCGACGGCCTCTCTCTTGCACACGTGCTGGTAGGGCAGGTGCTGGCGCCGGGCTCTGCGTCACGGAGGGCATGACACTGGGCCCGTCCCGGGGGCGGTGCTGGGAGCCCCGACCCGCTGTCACCTCACGCTCGCTCCCCGAGGTCGCGGCGGGTCGTGGCGGGTCCGGACCCCCAGAGGCCAGCACCCCCAGGGCCGCCGTCCGCCCGGCCCTGCCCCCTCGTCCACACCGCCCTCCTTCCATTCTCACGCCCTCTTCGTGGTGGTTTCAGCCTCCAGCCCACGGCTCCCGTGTTTGTGCAGCTGCATGGCTCTGCGAGTGCCGGTCACGGCCACATGGGCCCTGGCGGGGCCTAGCGGGGGTGCAGCGAGTCCCCGAGCGCGGCCTCCCGGTCACAGCACCGCCCCCGCTGCCGGGTTCCCCTGCCCGGTCTTCACGCCAGTCTCTCTCCAAGGCCGACACACCTGTCGCTGACCCCGTCCCCCCGAATCCCTTGCCTCTGTGCTCCAGCGCGTGGGGGTGTTTTACACCAGACCTGTGTCTCCCGCTCCCCTCGGAGGTCATCGCCCCTGCAGCTGAACAGCCTAGGGGGAGGGTGGGCGTGCGAGTGGGATTTAGCTCCGCTCAGGGCCAGGTGGCATCTGTCACGCCTCCCCTTCCGTCGTAGCAGCCGTCTCAGCCTCGGGCCGGGTCCCCAGCGACGGGCCCTGGTGCACCCCACTTTCCCCCAGAAGTCGTGGCGCGTGTCTCTCGCATGCAGAGGCGCCTGGGCGGGGGGTGCTGGGCTGTCGCTCACGGGCACTGCTGGGGACGGCCCGGCGGCTCATGTGGACACCGCGTCCTGCACGTGTCGCGGCGCCAGCCTCCCGAGGGCCGTGTCCTGCGTGTAGTGGGCACGGGAGGCAGCCTCTGGCGCTGTCGCTGGCCGGCGAGATTCCGGGGCCTTCTGAAGGTGAAGCCTCCCCAGGCAGGAGGAGCAGACGTCAGGGGTGAAATCGAGGCTGTGACTCAGGCCCTTCCCCGAAGTCGCTCCGTGGAGTCGGTGCTGCTGCCGGGGCTTGAGCCGTGCTCCAGGACGTCGGTGCAGCGCCCGCAGGGCGGCGCCTCCTGCTCACAGTTCAGTGCTGCGGACCCTCGCGCCCACGCTCCTCGGCACAGACCGCGTCCCACTTCACACCATCTGGCAGGCGACGGGGAGCCGCTGGTCAGGAGCACGCGGACCCCGTGGAGCAGACTCCGGGTTAGAAGGCGCAGGGTTCCCTGCAAAGACGTCGCACGGACCTGCTGCCTGTGGGTCGTGAGCAGTGCAGCTGCTTCCCCTGTGACGTGGGCTTTCCTGCTTTGTCCGGAAGGTCCAAGGGAGAATATTTTGGCAGAAAAGTTGTGAAAGGTCGTGGTAAGCCAGCCCCTCCGTGTCCCCACCGCGTGGGCACCTTGCCTCCCAGGAGAGACCTCGCCGCATAGAAAGGCCAAATGAGGTTTTTTAAAAAAAATCAGTGTAACTTTAGAAAGGACGTGCGTGGACCACATCAAGAGGAAGTTGAGCAGATGGGAGCGGAGTCGGGACCAGCTGTGAATCAGCAAAGCCGAGGGAGGGGCCTGGCGTCGTCAGGGCTCGGGGCTGGCCGGGGCCCACCAGCAGCAGCCCCACCGGGTGCCGACCACGCTCTGAGGCTCGGGGCCGCGTCCGTCGCCCGTCGAGGTGTCCAGCACGAGCACAGAGGCGAGCCTCCCGGCAGCTCCCATCCCACTTGGTAGTCGGGGTGGGAGTTGGTTTCATCCACTTCAGAAACTGCCTGCGCACGTGTCCCTATAGCTTTACACGTATTTGACCCCAAACAGAGTCGCACGCAGCGCCCGCCCAGCTCCAAACCCAGTCCCCCGAACAGGCTTCTGGGGAACAGAAACCCCGTTAGCTTTCAACCAGCACGTGAGTCTACACTGACAGACAAAACTGAATCTTTTTGTTTATGTAGGTTTAGTTTGAGGTTTTGGAGGGTTTCTGGGTGTTTTTTTGTTTGTTTGTTTTTTGCCATCGCAAGGGAAGTCGTAAGAGCGGCCGTGTCGCTCTCCCTGTGGCCTCGGTGTTGGCCCGTCTGCATGTGTTTTCAGCAAGGTGAGCTGCAGGTGGGCCGCAGACGTGCAGAGTAGCCGTCAGGCCTGCGGGGAGGAGAGCACACCGACCCTCGGGGCCGCGGGCAGGCTGGACCGTTCTCATGTATGCCTGGCCTGACAGCCCACAGGGAAGGCTGGGAGCCCCTGAACATCCTGGAGGCCGGGATCCCGCCCGGGAGCCCCCCGTGGGGCGGCACCGCAGGGCCTTCGCCGTCAGACCAAGCGCAGGAGCAGCCAGAGCTGGGAAGGCCTTTCCGGCTGCGCTGTGTCCTGTGAGCGTTGCCCAGGCCGCTGCCCGCACCGAGCCCGGGGCCGCGGGAAGCCACCTGCTGGGGCGCGGGGTGCAGGGGCCGCTCTCCCGGAGGGCGTGGCCACCACCTGGGTGCCCAGGATGGAAGCGGCGCCCGGCCCTCCTCTCTCCCTGCCGCGGTCGTGGGCACAGCGCATGGTTGAGGCCTGGGGGCCCGGCGAGCGCCCCACCTGCAGGCCGTGGCATTTCCAGGCCGGGCGCCCGGTGCCTGCCCCCGCGCGGTGCCGCTGCCGAGACCAGAGCCCGCTCCCCTCCCCTCTCTCTCCAGGGCACCAGCGCCTGTCCGTGACCAGCCTGCTCGTCTGCCACGGCTTGCTGATGGTGGGCACCAGCGTGGGCATCGTGGTGGCCTTGCCCGTGCCCCGGCTGCAGGGCATCCCCAAAGTGACTGGTGAGTGGTCGCGGCTGCGTGCCTGTGCCTCCCGGCCCCGTCCCGCCCTCCGGCCTCCAGAAGCCCCGCGGTCTCCGTCGCGCTTTCGTGTCCCGGGAGCTGCTTAAACGGCGTCAGTTATTTGGGCTTTTTTCCCTTTTCGCATACTCTGTAGTCTGAGTCTGTTCATTTGCATCCTCAGTTCTTTCTTTTATTTTTCTGCTTCTTGGGGCCCAGGGAGAATTTTACCCCAGGAATGTGTTTTCATGTCACCTCAGTCGCTACCTATTACTCTCCGTCATTTACATACGGTCTTGCTCAATGGCGTGGATGCTTTTTATGCTTCACACCGCAAAGAAGGAAGCTCAGCATCCAAACAAGCTGCGGTGCCCTTTTTCTGCAATGTTGGTAGGAGTTCAAACGGGCGCAGTCTCTTCGGGACACAGCTTGGCATTTTGGATCCTAAGCCTGAAAACGCTCTTGTGTCTGGATTCAGGATTTTTCAGTTGAGAAATCTGCCTGGCGAAGCAGCCAAGTCCATGAACAAAGCAAGATGCAAATAGAGATACTTGACACGGCATTCGGTTTTCCGTAGCACAAAATAGGACACGACTTCAAAATCAGGGGTGAAGAGATGTGTAAGAAAAGGCTGTAGTGGGTTTTAGAACATAATGAGCTGGTGCAGGTGATGTTTGAGTGATCACAGAGCAGTGTCAAGTCTATAAGGAAAACCAGGATCTCAAATTTTATTTTTTTAAAATATTTTATTTATTTATTTATTCATGAGAGATCCACAGAGAGGGGCAGAGACACAGGCAGAGGGAGAAGCAGGCTCCCCGTGGGGAGCCCGATGTGGGACTCGATCCCAGGACCCCGGGGTCATGCCCTGGGCCGAAGGCAGGTGCTCAACTGCCAAGCCACTCGGGCTGCCCAGGGTCTTAAATTTAATGTTGATTACATGGTATCAGCCACGTGGGAAAAAAAATCTCGGAGAAAAAGATTTATGGGAAACTCACCAGGATGTTTATGAGGTTCTGTTTCCGCAGTTTCTTCCTAATGACAACTCTAGGACGTTTCATGGGACTCCTGTCATGAACAGGTCTGTGCTTCACAGAAATGACCCACCTGTAGGGCTAAGGATCCCAGTTTTGTTCATTCGTCTCCTGTTTTCTGTTTTTCTTATGATCTATATTTTGCACACACACAACATTGCGTGGAATGGATGTGCGCAGGCTCCGTGGTGGTGAAGGGGTCACGCCCACCTGCAACTGGTGCGGGACTGGGGTGTCACCCTGACCCAAGGTGCCCCTTCCCCCCACGATCGTGCTTAACTCTCCTCCGCGGCTCACGCGTGCCCTCATCATCATGTGTCTTACCTGCATGTTTACGAGCTGTTTGCAGCTCTTCATGTTGCATGAAATGTCCCTGCTCGAACCGGCCTGATGGCGTCTGAGGTGCACGTCAGGCGTGGAGCCGGGTGTGTAGGTACGCACGTGCTCTCCTTCCCTAGGTGGCAGGGAGAGGTGTCCTCAGGTTGTCAGGTCGGTGACACCTCCTGCACTGGTGTCTGAGCCTTCCCACCCCCGGGGTTCCCACCAGCACCTGCTGTTTTCAGCCCTGCCCGGGGGAACGGGGGAACAGCAGCTCGCCTTGCGCCCGGCTAAAGAATCCTGTAATTTGATCTGCTTTGGCCAAGGTGGGATGAAGGGAGGGCTCAGGCCCGTGTCAGCCCTAAAGCATCTGGTTAGAAGGGCACACACTTCCCATGTCCCTGTTGCCTCACCTGTGAAGCAGTTGAAAGCCTGGACACTGTGGTCCCCCGACAACATGGGGCCAGGGCACTCGGGGAGGGGGAGTAATGGATGTTTCAGAAGAGACCTCTGGGTGGTTTCTGACATGTGCTCTTGGGTTAGGTAAGGATTTTAAGATTAAATTCACATCGCTCTTAAATCCCCCCTAGATAGCTGGAGGGATGGATGGATGGATGGATGGATGGATGGATGGATAGATGGATAGATGGGTGGGTGGATGGATGGATAGATGGATGGATGGATGGGTGGATGGGTGGATGGACGGATGGGTGGACAGATGGATGGACGGATGGGTGGATGGATGGACGGATGGATGGATGGATGGGTGGACGGATGGATGGATGGGTAGAGGGATGGATGGGTAGAGGGATGGATGGGTGGATGGATGGGTGGATGGACGGATGGATGGACGGATGGGTGGACGGATGGATGGATGGGTAGAGGGATGGATGGGTGGATGGATGGGTGGATGGACGGATGGATGGACGGATGGGTGGATGGGTAGAGGGATGGATGGGTGGATGGATGGGTGGATGGACGGATGGATGGACGGATGGGTGGATGGATGGATAGATGGATGGGTGGATGGATGGATAGATGGATGGATAGATGGATGGACGGATGGGTGGATGGGTAGAGGGATGGATGGGTGGATGGATGGGTGGATGGACGGATGGATGGACGGATGGGTGGACGGATGGATGGATGGGTAGAGGGATGGATGGGTGGATGGATGGGTGGATGGACGGATGGATGGACGGATGGGTGGATGGGTAGAGGGATGGATGGGTGGATGGATGGGTGGATGGACGGATGGATGGACGGATGGGTGGATGGATGGATAGATGGATGGGTGGATGGATGGATAGATGGATGGATAGATGGATGGACGGATGGGTGGACGGATGGATGGACGGGTGGACGGATGGGTGGATGGATGGATGGGTGGGTGGAGGGATAGATGGATGGACGGATGGGTGGATGATGGACGGAGGGATGGATGGGTGGATGGAGGGATGGATGGGTGGATGGATAGATGGATGGACAGATGGGTGGATAGATGGACGGATGGATGGACGGATGGACGGACGGGTGGACGGATGGACGGATGGATGGACGGGTGGACAGATGGACGGGTGGATGGACGGACGGATGGATGGATGGATGGATGGTAGGTAGATAGATGATAGTCAATGATCAATGACAGATGATAGATGATAAAAGGTAGATGCATGGATGGATGGATGAGTGATTGATCAATCCTCAGGTTAATTAAAACCATGGAGGGAGCTCATTCTAAGCCATGGAACCCTCTGGTACTGAGACATGGCAAGAAGCTACTGGCCCTTTAAACCTCTTGTGCCTAAAACCAACCCATTTCCAGCATTTAATTTTTCAGTCAAGACTTAGGTCCCTGTCTGCAGGGAGTGGGCAGGGAGGCCCCTTACGGGGCGCAGGGCGGCGGTGCTCTGCGGGGCCCATGTGGGCATCAGGATCTCAGACCCTCGCTGCGGATGTTTCCGTGGATCCGCTGCAAGTCCTTGAGAGTGCGCGGCCGGGCAGCTCTCCTCACTTGACGCTGTGCCTGGTATCGGAGTTCCACGGGGGTTGGGGTGGCTCGGACGAGAGAGGGGGGTGCCTGTTGATTTCTCTGTGATTCCGTCTGTTGCATGCGGCCGTTGCCGACTGATCCCTGCTCAGGAAGAGGCATGGTCTCCTACCACGCGCACAACGGGCCCGTCAAGTTCCTGGTCATGGCCACCGCTGCCCTCAAGACGGACAAGGACAAGCCCACGGACAGCCCGCCAGCCTGTGCGGACCCCCAGGAGGAAGAGCAGAAGGACGTGCCCCCCAGCGAGGGCCCGAGTCAGGGCAGCCCGGACGCCGTCTGGCTGGGCGCCTCGCTGGGGGCCGGGACACACAGGAGTGAGGTCTCGTCGTCGTCCGGGTCCCTGACGCCGTCGCAGGGCTCGGGCTCCCTGGAGCCCAGGTCGGAGGAGAGCGTCGTCTACGATCTCCTGCGGCTGCCCAGCGTCCTGCCGGGCAGAGGGCGACGGGCCAGGAGGGCGAAGGCCAGCTCGGTGCTGGTGGTGTGCGGGGGCCAGGGCCACCGCAGGGTGAGCCGGAGGGCCCGGCAGCAGCGGCCCGAGGAGCTGGCCGCCTCCGTCATGGTGTGGCAGGTGCCGCTGCTGACCGCGTGAGCCCAGGCAAAGCCGTCGGGCCGCCTGGCGTCCTGGTACCTGCGGGCTTGCGGGGAGTCCGGCGCACTCGGTAGCACGGAGATGCCTTGACCGTTCTTAGGACGTCTCCCTCGGCTCAGAGCCGCCGCCTTTACTTCTCCCGCGTGTCTTCAGATTCCCGAGTAGAGCTCGTGGTGGCAAAGGGGGCCGGTCCGCACATGACAGGCTCCGCTTTCTGCAGTGAGCTGGGATGTCCAACGTGCGGGGTGTGCTGTGTGTATATTTTAACAAAGTAGTGTTTTTATATATTTTTTTTCTATTAAAAATTAACAGTTAATGTTTTAGGGAACCAAACGATCTGTAACGTTTCACAAATAACGTTTGCTTCGAACCAAAATGCTCACCCCTTCACCTGTGCGTAGACTCCAGCGTCCACGCCAAAATCCTTCCTCCTCACGTCAAGTGGTATGGGTGCCCGTGCTGGAAAGCCCACGTCTCCCAGGTGTGCTGGGCGGCCCCTTCATGGTGCTCGCCGGGGCTGCGGGCGGCCAGCCGTGGGACTCAGGCCGCACAGCTGCCTGCGTGCTGGGTGTCCCGCAGGTGCCCCGGGGCCCGCGGGCGTCTCGGGGTGTGCGGGTGAGCGTGAGTCCCCGACGCTCCACGTGGGTTTATGTATCGTGTTGTACTTACCGAGTGGTTTACAAACGTTAATGCGGGCGTCACCGGAAGTAAGCTCCTCAGCACTTTACAGATAAGAATGCTAACTTTATGACTTGGCCAAATATTCTCCAAGGTGCACATGTACCCCCACGTGAAAGTAATATCTCCTGAAGCTTTCTCAAATTGTTAGCTGCTACCTTAAGTCATAAATAAAGTTTTTATTTAAAAATACAGTACCCGGATTGCCTTTTTTTTTTTGTCCACAAAACACGAAGGAGGGCCTTAGGTTCTGGTGAGTTCAGGGCTGGTCCGCTGCCCCCCCCCCCCCCCCCCACCTGCTGGCTTGAGAGGTGTGAATCCCGGAGACTGTCCGAGTGCGTGGAAAAGCACGCGTGATTGGAGGTAGGTGCTGAGAAACTGAGACTCACGTACTTGGCAGTTTGAGCTTTGAGTGACGTCCTGAGTTGAATGAATTTAATGTCAGTTATGAAGAGAAGTGCCTGTTGTAGACCAAACATCCTGATATTTGTGCCCAGTAAACAGTGGCGTTTCTTGGCCTTTTCGTGGGCCAAATAAAACAGAAGTGCCCTGATGTGTGTTCTATTTAAACCTTGATACTCAGAGATTTTTGGTCTTGATCGATATCTCCAAAAACTCAAAAATAGCAAGTTTTCCTGTGTCAATAAAAAAAAAGTAACGGTTGAGGTTTGCATGTGTAATACTGATGTATTTAGGAAAACCTCCCACGATGCCACGTATCATACTCACGTGCCCGAAGCCTTGCAGGGCCTGTTGGGCTCCACGCAGCAAGGGCCTTCCCTTTGGGGCCGTAATTGTCTCCCGTCCCCACCGCCCGGGAGCCCCGTGCGCCGCCTCCTGCGCCCTGAGAGCTGGTGAGCGCATAGTGCCTGGGACTCGCCGGCCTGCCTTGGGGGACGCTGCGGCCCCTCCGGCCCCTCCGGCTCCTCACACGCCCTGGGGCAGCAGCCATCACCGCTCCGGGGCCCAGGAGGCCTGAGCTGGGGTCCATGTGCCTCCGCGTGGGGTTGGCCCCTGGCACCCCAGTGGCATCCTGGGACCTGCGGTGTCGACCCACAGGTGCAGGTGAGTGTGGACCAGAGCTGTGCACGGGAAGTGTGCCCCAGGGGAGGCCACAGATGCCAGCCCAAGTGATGCCAGGGGTGCTGTCCCGACTCCTGGGGACTCCAGCCACTTGCTCTGATCAGCCACCCCCGCCCCCTGCCCCCCTCAGCCCCCCACTCCTTAGAGCCCCCAGCCTCCCTCGAGCCCTCCCGGCCCCTTGGGGTCCTGCTCCCCACGTGCTCCCAGCCCCCCTCGGGCCCCCGCCTCCCTCGTGCCCACTGCTCCCCTCGGCCACCCTGTCCCTTCGGGTCCCGCTCCCCACATGCTGTCAGGCCCCCTTGGGCCCCCTGCTCCCCTCGGGCCCCTGCCCCCCTGGCCTAGGGCCCAAGCTGATGGACCCGCTCCAGCAGCTGTCCAGAGGTGCTGGCCCAGCTCTGAAGCTCGGCAGATAAGGGGCTGCTGAGGAAAGTTGGGGCGAGAAGCCGGGTGGGCAGACAAACTGCCTGGCCCGTACCCCCTGGGAGCCCGCAAGGCCTCCCCGCCCCAGGCCTGCGCTGCCCTCCATCGCACCTACCTGTGAACCTGTGAACAAGACATCGGCCCAGCAGGAGCCTCCCCAACCTATCTATGGGGAGTGGGGCCCCCCTGGGCCGACTTGGCACAGAGAGGGGTGACCGGAAGCGAGAGGAGCCCTGGCGGAGTCGGGGAGCAGGTGGGCCACACGCACACTGGCAGGACCGCGAGCCTGGAGAACTGGGGGGTCCTGGGGAGTCTGCAGACCGTCCTGACGGTCCTCAGCGGGACCCCTCCAGGAGCTTGCCCTGGGCCCTGATACCAGGTCCCCAGTGAGTGGGGGGCTGCCCTGGAGGCCTGCAGGCACGGGGGGGGGGGGGGGCCCTGACAGGGCTCTGCTCTGCTGGGGCGCTCGCTGCACCACCTCCCACTCCGTCCTGGATGGGGACACCCCACCTCCTCCTGTCTCTGCCCCCTGACCCCCTGACCTCCAGGTCAGGGCTGGCTGGACCAGGTCCCCCTCCCTCTCTGAGCTGACAGGTGTTGCAGAGCCCCCCACCCCCACCCCCGGACCCAGTTCTGACTTGATGCACTCGGACTCCTGCAGGGCCTCCTGGGTCCGGGCACAGTCCTTTCTGCAGTCTCAGACTCTGGGAGGCATTTTCCTGAGCTCATGGTTTCCTCTGCAGCCCTGCTTCGGGCGGGGCGGGGCGGGGGGTCGGGGTTCCCGCAGGGAGGCAACGTCCGGAAGCCCGGGCGAGGCCCCCAGGCCCCTCCGCCGGCAGAGGGTCCTTTCAGGCCCTTTGGGGACTCGGGGCCTCTTCTGGTTCAGGGCACCCAGGCCTGTGGGTTTGCTGGGCCGGGGGGTGTCCTCCTTAGTGGTTGGCCGCAGCACAGCCTGTGGTCAGCGGTCAGGTCGGCCGAGCCTTCCCTGAGTCAGGGGCGGTCACATGCTGGGCTGTTTCTGACAAGCGGCAGAAAAGTGGGATTCCGGCAAATGGAGTCCTCTTTTATTATTATTATTATTATATTATTTCATTTATTATTTTATATTATTTATTATATTATCATTATATTTAGTATTTTTTTTTATCGGAGTTCCATTTGCCAACATACAGCATAACACCCAGTGCCCATCCCAAGTGCCCCCCTCAGTGCCTCTTATTTGATTTTCTGAATCGTGCCCTCAAGCATCCCGTGTCCATCAGTATTTTCTAAATTCAATCGGATAAGCGTGTCCTAGATCCTGAGGGAAGTGGGATGATTTCTAGCCAGTTTTCTGAACCGTAAAAGGGACATGGAAGAACTTGCAGATTTTTGGCAACTTTTGGATTTTATGTGCAGGAAAGTGCTTCATAAAATTGGATATTTTTATGGATAAAGGACTCGGGAGTACGGGCATCGCTAGTGACCTACGACTCCGTTACCCGGGACACCCGGCTGTCCGAGGGAGGACAGTGCAGGCTGCCGTCCTGGCCCCGAGCCGCGATGGCCCAGCGGGTGTCTGGACCCTCCGGCCTCCTCCCTGCGCTGACAGTGGAACGTCACCGCCCTCCCCGCCCGTGTGGGCTGACTCGGGGCAGAGGCGCTCCCGCACGGCACCCCGCACCCCGCACCCCGCACCCCGCACCCCGCACCCCGCACCCCGCACCGCGCCTGCACTGCCTCCTCCGTGCTGGCTGCGCTCACCGGCGAGGGGCCGAGTGGACAATGTTCGCTCAGGCGGAAAACAAGAGCGAGAGACCGAGAGCGAGCGACAGCCGGCGGGGCCGCCCCTCTGCTGGGCCCTGGCTTCAGCTCCCGCGGCCTCGAGCTCGGGATTAACCCTTGCAGGGCGCCTCGCAGAACCCTTGGCCTCCCACCGCCCTGGCTGAGCACAGCCCCGGGGCCTTGCGGGGTTCCCCGTGAGTCCCTTGCCCCGGGGACCTGCAGTGGGGCCACGTCCCCTGTTCCTCCTCTGAAGGCGGCCAGCCCTGGGTCCCCGTGAGAAGGTGCAGGCAGGGGCAGGAGGCAGCGGCCTGGGGAGCTCAGCTGACCTCACCTGTCACCTGCCACCTGTCGAGTGAGGGCTGTGACCTTGGCTTGCTCCACACGGGGACCCATCGTCCGGTTGTGCGTCTCGGAGCTGTCTTGCTGTCGGCAGACGCCCTGCGGACACAGCTCCGGGAGGACGTCCAGGCCCCCCTGTGTGGTGAGGCCACCGTGGCGGCCCGAGGGGACCTGATGGGAAGTGGGGGACAGGGTGGGGGGGGTACGGGGTAGGGCAGGGGGGCTGGCTGGGGCTCCTGGGCGGCTGGGGTCGGCGGGTCTGGGGCCTGGCTGCATGGTGGGGCCAACACACGAAGGGCCAGAGCTGGAGCTTCTCTGCGACGGGGCAGCTTTCCCCGCGGTGCCGCCGCCTGCCCGAGACCGCAACATCCTGGGGGCCTCGCGGAGCGCGTGGGCTGTGGGCCGTGGGCGATCTGGAGCGGCCTCGTGCCAGGCGGTGCTCGGGGCAAGGGCACGTGTGCTGGTCCCCGCGGTCCTGCTTCCCTCGGGTCGCTCACGGGGCTGGGGACACAGGAGCGTGATGAGCAGCGGCGAGGTGTGTGGGTCGCGCTGCTGGCAGGTGACCCCTCGACCCCTCGAGCTCCTGTGGGGCGTGGTGTGGGGTGCGGTGCCCGACGTGGAGGGACAGCTCCGGGCACCCTGTTCTGGGTACATAATGGAGGAGTTACTTTTATTTTTTTCTGCTTATCAAAAAAAAAAGATCATTGCGGACTTACTTTTTCCTCGTGGCTGACTGTGGGATTCTTGTCCACGTGGGGCCTGGGTTCTCAGGCGGGGGCGCTGTGCCCTCCCCCGGGGGCAGTGGCAGGGGAGGGGGGGCAGGTGGGCGGGGAGGGAGGAGCTGCGGGCAGGGGTGAGGCCTTGCTGGCCGAGGAGAGGAGACCGCTGGAGAGCAGGGGGCGAGAGCCGGTCTTAGGGCCGCGGGCTTGAGCGCAGCCCCGGGAACTCGTCCCCTCACAGACTCATCCAATGTCATCGCATGTATTTTCTCTTTTCGGTTTTAAGAGCAAACGATACACATTCCAGGGGGAATAAATGGCACCGCTGAGCCCGCTGTGCCCTGTCCCCTCCTCTGTGGGGCCTGCTCTGCACTGAAGGTCTGGCCCCAAATCCTCTGGGTGAAGCCCTAACCCCAGACAGGTGGCACTTGGAGAGGGGACTTTGCGGGGCGAATAGGGGCAGATGAGGTCAGGAAGGTGGGGCTGGGCTGGGATTCGTGGCCTTATCGAGGAGGGGACCCCCGGGCTCACTCTCTGCCGCGTGAGGACACAGCCAGGACCCCCCCCCCAGCACCCACCTGCTGCCTCCCTTCCAGCCCCAGAGGGAGAAGGAGCAGGGGTTGCACCCCGTGCCTGCTGCGGGGCTGACTGAGGTGGCCGCCGAGGGGCCAGGCCTGCTGGGAGCTGGTCCCTGCGGGAGACCCTGTGGGCAGGTGAGGGGGGGTGGTGGCTCCCCCAGCAGAGTCTGGCAGGGGTGCTGGGGGTAGAGCCGGCTCCAGAGGGGCGCCACACACGGGTGGGAGAGCTCTCGGGACCTGGGGGGGTAGAAGGACTGGCGACTCAGGTGTGGGGAGGCCCCCGGTCATGCTGCCTCCTGGGTGAAGGGACATTTCACCCCGAGACCCAGCGTGGCGGCTGCAGGAGGCTCCGGGGTGGGGGGTCACTGGCACCCACGGGTGGTCTCCAGGAAGGACTGGCCCAATAGGGTGGCGCTGCGGGGAAAGGGGGGAGCGCTGCCCCGGGGTCCCCGCCCAGTGACTCCAGAGGTGTCCCCCCAGGATGCCCGGGGTGGGGAGACGCCGCAGGAAGCAGAGACCCCTCGGGCGCGGCGGGGACGGGTGGAGGCCAGTCCCAGCTCCCGCCCTTCCCCTGCCCCCGGCTGCCTGCACCTGCCGCGTGGAACAGAGCGAGGGGCGTGGAGGGTGGGGGCCAAGAGGAAGGGGTGGGCGGCCTCCCCCCTGGGGGTTCACAGCGGCCGGCCAGGTTTGAGGCTCGTGGTTTTCAGGAGAGGTTTCCCGGCACCCGCGGGACCCCGGAGAGCCGTGGGAGGGCCCTGTCCCGTGCGAGCTGGGGTGCCTGCCTGGTGGGCTGTTTATTGGAAATACTTTAGAGCCCATTTTCAAGCATTCCGCCCCCAAACTAATAATTGCCTAATTCCACAGTAAGACATTGTCTGGAAGAGGGCCGGGGGGTCGTCGCCGTGCCCTCCTGGTGCTGGGGTCCTGGGCTCACGCGTTGGCAGACGGGGACCTGGAGCCGCGGGCTCGGCGCCCGGGGGCGGGGGGTGGGTCCAGCTGGGGCCGTGGCCGCCCCCCCAGACCCGCCAGACCCGGAGCGCGGGGCTTGGTGCACAAACGGGGGGCGTTTTGACAGCATGGATGTTGGCACATTTAACTCCCTACTGAGGAAATGGCTTTGTATTTTGCATGTCGTTTCTAAATTCACTTTTTTTTTTCCAATTCATTTTTATTGTATTTTTTTTAAAAGGCCAGTCCCTAAGCAATGAAAAATAAGAAAACACAACAGCCCTGATTCATCACAGCAGACAGTCTGAAAGCCTCCGTTTTCACAGAGAAGACACAAAACCCTTGTGTTAGCTCCCCGGGGCCGCCAGATTGAGGCACCACGTGGGGCTGCGGACCACAGGGACTCGGCCCCCCGCGGCCTGGAGACCAGCCTGAGGTCCCTGTGTCACGGGGCTTCGCCACCTGAGGCCCGCAAAGCCTCCGGCCTCCGCCCGCGTCCCTGGCACCCTCGCTGGCACGTCCACCATCCTAACCTGGGCCTGCCCACTGCTTCCCTCAGCCTGGCCGTACCCGTGACGAGCCTCCGTGGGGACACGGCACGCTGCCCCGGGGCCCGCATGGCCTCGTTGCAAGTGGGCCACCTTCAGAAATGCCCTGTCTCCGCGTCAGGTCCCGTCCTTGGGGGCCGGGGGCTTAGGACTCCAACATATCTCGGGTGGGGGCGGGGGCACAATTTAGCCTTTAAGTTGCAGATAACTGGGTAAAGTGCCCTTTTTTTTTTTCAAGATTTTTTTTTACAAGATTTATTTATTCATGAGAGACACAGAGAGAGAGGCAGAGACACAGGCAGAGGGAGAAGCAGGCTCCATACAGGGAGCCCGAGGTGGGACTCGATCCCGGGACCGGGAATCACGCCCTGAGCAGAGGGCAGATGCTTAACCTCTGAGCCACCAGGTGCCCCAAGTGGCCTTTTTTTAAATAAAACAGTTTTATTTGACAGAGAGAGAGAGAGAGAGAGAGAGCATGAGCACGGGGAGGAGCAGAAGGAGCAGCAGACGCAGGGAGAGGACGCGGGACTCGATCCCAGGACCCGAGATCATGACCTGAGCCGAAGGCAGATGCTTCACCGACCGAGCCGCCCAGATGCTCTGGATGAAGTGTCCTTGGTTTACACTTTTGAGGATTTACTAATTAGACCTTTGCTATGTTAAAAAAAAACAACTTGAAAACCTGCTATTTTTGCCGCCGGTGGTGAGGGCAGTAAGTGGTGCATTTGGATTGGAGTTCGGTTTTACGTGGCACTTCGTGTACGCCGTTGCTGGTGTGCTTGTGCGGTGACAGCAGCGTGACGGAGAAGGACGAGGCCCGGCTCCCCTTGCCGTCCCCGGAGCTGCGGGTGTGGGGCCTGGGGGCGAGGCTCGGCCAGGCTGACACAGGACGTGCCAGGAGGCGCAGGGCCGGCAGGTGAAGCTCCGAGGGCGGACCTTTGTCTCCCAGCACAGAGCATTTGGGGGGTTGGGGTGGAAACTAGGGGGGAGGATGAGGGGAGGATGAGGGGGGAGGATGAGGCCAGCTGGACACGGTGACTCCTGTTCTGCGGAGTGCGGTTCTCGCGCTCACAAAGCCCCTTGAGGTTTACTGTGCAGATCGGGCTCGTTCATTTGAAACGACAGAGCTGTGGTCTGGGGCCTCACGTGAAATGAGAGCGTCACGTTCAGCTGAGAGCTGAGATTCCTCGAGTGCAGAGGAGCATTCCCTGCCCCTGCGGTGCCTGCGTGCATCCGCCCCGAGGCGTTCTGCACAAGCCTACGTCCATATGCATGGGGGGCATGGATTTCCGTGAAATCATATTTAATTGCAAGCAGCTTGCTCTGACGTGACGGACACATACCTTGAAAATATCTAAAAATGACTATTAAACTTGTCTATCTTTTCTGAAAGAAGGGTTACGGGAACCAGCACGAATGACCTCGAATGCCATGTTTATTGCCTCCCGGTGGCCTGTGGCCTCGTGAGGGCCGGGCCACCAGCCCCGGCAGACCGGGGTGGAGGACGGCGGGAGGTTCCCGACCACGAGGCCTCATCGTCCCGTGGGCCCAACAATCACTGGCCCTAACTGGGTCTGGGAGACTCGAAAGACGGGTCCCCGTCGTCCATTCACACCTGGGACTGGCCGTGACATCACGAGCACACGGTCAGTGTCCGTGCATGGCCCACACTCCACCATCCACGCTGTTTCAGGGTACGTGGGAACCTACTCTGAGTGGAAAACTCTCAGGCACTGGCGAGCCAGATACTTGAGAAAACTCGGGAATGAGGGGAAAGAGCCTCACCCTAGTAAGAAGCAGCAAAAGTGGACCCAGAGTCCATCCGAGCCGGGGCGGGGGCGAGTTGGGGAAAGGCGGATCTCAGGGAGCCGGCCCTACGGGGACGGTGGCTTCGCGCTCGTACCATGTGGGCAGAACTTTTAAACGAAGCAGGGAATATTGTTTCCACACCAGCACGCAGATATTCTAATTAATTTTTCATGCCAAGAGACTCAAAGTACTTTGTAGCACTTGGATCAATTCCTGACAGCTACTGGAGCTTAATTGCTGTTTTTTTGGAAGGTGGGAGCGTGTAAACTCTTTGGGGCTATTAAAAGCTTTGGGGAAAAGATACAAACCCAGTGACCCGAAGGGGCACCTGCACCCCAGTGTCCACAGCAGCAACGTCCACAACGGCCACACTGTGGAGGGGCCTCGGAGTCTGTCGGCAGATGATGGACAAGGACGATGCAATCATCATATGGTCCTACTCCTACGGGGAAGATAAGAAATAGTGAAAGGGATTAAAGGGGAAACGAGAGAAAATGAGTGGGAAATACCAGAGAGGGAGACACAACATGAGAGAGTCTAACTCTGGGAAATGAACAAGGGGCCGTGGAAGGGGCGGTGGGTGAGGGGACGGGGTCACTGGGTGATGGGCATTAAGGAGGGCGCGGGATGGGAGGGGCGCTGGGAGTTACACGCACTGAATTACTGAACTCTCCATCGGAAACTAGGTGTGTATAGGTGTTGGCTAATTGAATTAAATTTAAAAAAAAGTTTTGGGGAAAGATCTGCTTTCTGGTAACAGCACCCCAAACAGTATCTCGCAATCTCACATCCGAACAGGGCGCAGCGCTAGTGTCTGGCTGGCAGCCGCGTGTCCTGCATGCCTACGACGCACGACCCGGGACAGCACAGAACTGGAGACTGGAGACGGTCCACAGTCACCCCAGGGGCCGGAGTGATGGGTGGAGCCAGCCAGGGCACGCAGGCATCACCCGGCCATCCCGTGGGAGGGTGCCGGTACCCCCCCAACTCACCGAAGAGGACAGCGGAGCACGAGCGGCCAACGGTCCTGTTCAAAATTGTCGCTTGCAGACAGCGGAAGTGCTGTTTGACACCCCAGCTGCTCAACCCCGGAGCTGGGCGCTCTCCGTTTCCTCGTGCAGCTTCCAAGTGGGGTTCCCGGTGCCTCAAGCGCGGAGCCCAGGCCCCTTGCCCCGGCGTTCCCCGCGCCGTAGACCGTCCTCCCCAGCACAGTTCGGAGGCTCAGTCATGCTTTCCACAGCCCTGCGCTGTGATGTTGGCCGGCTTCTTCGGGGTTGCCGAAAATCCAAATACTAAATGACGTTATTGTTGAAGTTTTCTTGAAATAGACGTTATTTAATGTTTAAAACAAGTCCTTCTTCTCGGTATCATCACGTCCCACGTTCTATTTCAGGAACCCTGGAGGTCCCCGTAGTTTGAATGAATGAACTAATTAAATGCGTGGACTGTTCCTCTGCAATTTCCATTCACTATATTGGGACCATAGTACATGCTTTTTGAATAAAACATGTAAAGTCTGAAAATGGATGGGGTCCCCCACACACCTTATCTACCAGATGGTGTAGGGGTTGGATGAGTATTTCAAGTTAATTCATTTGTTTTACGGCAAGCAGTGTATAGTGGAAAGAAAAGTTAAGTATGACACCACCTGACCTCTGGAAGTCTGCAGAATGATAGAAAAGATGGGCCAGTATTTCGTTGGCAGTAGCACACGTGGTTGGGGGAAGCTTCGTGGCCACTGGACACTAATCCACGGAGGTGGGAGGGGAGCCAGAGGAAGCCGCGAATCCGTGGCTCAGCCTAAAGTTCCTCTTGAGAAGAATGGGAGTGAGGCCTGGAGGCCCCGCTGGCGAAATAAACTTAAACTCTACTCCAAGCGACGTTGAGTCAGTGGTGGTGAGCTACTGACCCGGTTTCCATGTAAAGGAAACAGACATCCACTAATAGGATCCCAGTAGATTTTGGAATATTTTTGGAGTAAATAGAACATAATGAAAGTGGAGCATGACGGGAATGCTTCAGCCTCCAGAAGATCTGTTTCTGTGAGAGTTAACTGATAATTTAAGAATATATCTCCCAATAGTTTGTTTGGTTTCTGCTTCCTCTGAGGCAAACCCCGATGTAAAGTATTCTACTTGGCAAGTGAATGAAATAAGATTTTTTATTTTTTATTTATTCATGAGAGACACACACACAGAGAGAGAGAGAGAGGCAGAGACACAGGCAGAGGGAGAAGCAGGCTCCATGCAGGGAGCCGGATACGGGACTCGATCCTGGGAATCCAGGATTGGGCCCTGGGCCAAGGGCAGGTGCTAAACCGCCGAGCCACCGGGGATCCCTGAAAACCATTCTTTAAGGATGTTCTCAGAGCCTGAGCTACGGTCCTGAAATCCGAAAGGCCCAGGGCACAGTAGCCGGGCAAAGACTGTCAAGTGCAAAATTTGAGCCAAGTCAAGTCTGAGGCTCTCTGTGCCTATGGAAATCGAATCAACCTTATTTTGCACAAAATCTTTAAAAATAGCACGTACCGTGGGGGGTCCAGTGTTAATCAGCGCTGAAGGGGGCAGGAGGCAGCTGGAGGTAGGGAGAGCATCTTCCCTTCCTTCCCGGGAGCCCAGGGGTCCCTGCAGGGCCTGCGCCCCCACCCCGGGCCACCCCGCGGTCGGAGGACGAGGTGCCGCAGGAACCTCTTGCTTTTTCACTGGGGAATCTGTAAGGAGGAGAGCAGGGCTGCCCCCCCAACGTGTCAGCAGGGCACCGTGTCCAAGCGCAGAATCGCCCGCGGGGCCCCGGAGGACAAGGGGGCGGGGAAGTTGGACACAAAGAGTGTGGCCTTCGGCAGAGGCCCGAGGGGGGGTCCCCGCAATGTTCGCGGGCGCAGCGGGGCCTCCGCGGGGGCCGTCCGGGTGCGGGTGGCCCCTGGCGCCCGAGCTCCGAGCTCCGAGCCTGCGAGCCTCGCGCGGTCCCGGCGACGGTGGGCGAGCGGCGGGGGGGCCGGGCCGGGGCCCCGCGGGGCCGAGCCTGGCGGCGGCGCGCGCTCCCTCACCCGAGCTGCGCGCCCCAGTGCACGCGCGCCCGGCGGAGGCGGAGGCCGCTCCCGCCCCCGCGGCGCGCTCCTCTGAGCGGCTGGGCCTCCGCGGACCGGGTGAGTGCCGGGCCCCGCGCCCGCTGCGCCGCTTCCCGGGGCAGGGCGCGGCGGGGGGACTCGCCGGCCCGGGCCTGGCGGCGCCGGAGGGACCCTGGGCGCTCGCGGGGGCGCGGGGAGGGGGACCCCTGGGCGCTCGCGGGGGCGCGGGGAGCGGCGGAGGACCCCCCAGGCGCTCCAGGGCGCGCGGGGAGCAGCGGGGGACCCCTGGGCGCTCGCGGGGGCGCGCGGAGCAGCGGAGGACCCCCCAGGCGCTCGCCGCCCCCAGGCCCCCCGCCCCCGCGCGCGGGAAGACGCCTGCGAACCCGCCGGGCGCTCGCACAGGTGCGCGGGAGGCGGCCGCCCCGCCCCGGGCGCTCCCACAGGTGCGCGGGAAGAGGCCCACGCGCATGCGCGGCGGAGACCACCGGCCGGGGCGCGGCGTCCGGGCGCGGGTGGGCGCCGGGTGGGGCGAGTCGCCGGCGGCGAGGTAGGGGCGCCGCGGACCGAGGGCAGCGGCCGGTGGGCCCCGGAGGCGCAGGCCGCGGGAGCTGGGGCGGGGAGGGGGCGGCTGCCGGGTGGCCCTGCCCGCGGGGGCGGCGTGGGCAGCGCGGTGGGCGGACCTCTGCTTGGTCCCCGGGCGCCCGCGTGGAGGGGGAGCCGCTGGGCTGCGGGGCCTCGGCCGCTCCCCCGGGCCCGGGCCTCCCCGCGTGTGCGCGCCCGCCGGGCCCCCGCCTCCGCCTCCGCGCAGGGCCGTGGGGAGGCGCCCTGGCCACGTCTGCGGCTGGCGCGCCCGGGGTCCCCGCGCTCCGAGGGCCCGGCCTGCGCGCGCCTCCGAAGCGGGGAGCGGACCCCCGGGGCGGGGGGCGCTCCTGGGGCATCGGGCGGCGAACGTGCCCCGCATCCTGATGGGCCCGGCGCCTGGAGCGCGCGGAGGGGACTCCATGGCTTCCCGGCTGCGACCCCCCCGGGCTGGGGACCTCGGCTCCTGCGGCGCTGGGCGGCCCTTGGGGAGGGCCCCCCCTCCCCTGTGCGCCCCCCTCCCGTGTGCGCCCCCCTCCCCTGTGCGCCCCCCGCCCCTGTGCGTCCCCCGCCCCGCCGGTGTGCGCCCCCATCCCCGCCCCCTGTGCGCCCCCCGCCCCTGTGCGCCCCCCTCCCGTGTGCGCCCCCCGCCCCTGTGCGCCCCCCTCCCCTGTGCGCCCCCCGCCCCTGTGCGCCCCCCGCCCCGCCGGTGTGCGCCCCCTCCCCGCCCCCTGTGCGCCCCCGCCTCCTCCCCTGTGCGCCCCCGCCCCGCCGGTGTGCGCTCCGGGGGAACAGAGAACCAGCCAGTGGGAGAAGCTGCCGCAGGTCTTCTCCCAGCACTAGCGGCACGTGACCAGCAGGTCTCGGGTGGATTCGCCTGTCCCGTGGGCCCCGAGGGAACGGAGAGGTCACCGTGTCCGGCCTGGCCCCCGGCCACCTCCCTCCATCTCGTTAGCAGCCCTTCCTCCCGCTAACTAGAGCGCCTAATGGATGCCAGCCCTGCCCTGGGGCCTGCTACCCCCAGCTAATGGCGTCCTATTACTGGAACACCCCTCCACACCCCAAAACCCCCGAGGACCGCCGCCCCGCCGGCAGATTCGCCCGGGGCGCCACTGTCTGCTGGTGTGAGGTGATTGGCATCCGGCCCTCTCTCCTGGGGATAAGTAAGCAAAAATTTTAATGGGATAAAAAGTCTTTTGAGTTTCTCGTGTCAACTGCACAGGCGTTGTGGATAATGTAATTAGAACACAATGGAAATCTTAGAAGATTTTGCCCGTTTTTAAGGCAATCTCAGTTTGGGGTTAAACAGTAAAAAACGTTAGCTGGGTGGCTCTTAGCCGGAGGCTAAATGCAAGCAGGGTGACTTTCCCAACTTTCTGGAATCGGCGTTGGTTCAGGGAAGGCCCTGCCTTGATCCTTGGAGCACGTTGCCAGGTACTGGGAGGGTGGAAGGATCTGGAACACAGGGATCACCTCTGAACATCCTCCCGGCGGCCCCTGGCTTCTGACCTCAGGTGGGAGGTCTCAGGCCGGCGGCAGCTCTGGCAGCGGGAAGGCCGCGGTCTCCGCGGGTTAAGGACGCCTCTGCAGCCTGTGCTCCTGTACCGGAGCCCGGCTCTCCGCGCCTCCATCTGGAATCATCTTCCTGTTGTTCTCTAAATGCCAACGGGCACAGTGCGCGGCGACACTGGCTTTGTGGGGAGCCTGCGGTCACGTAGGCACCGTGATCCCCTCAGCCTCCCTGCCCCCGAGTGGGGACCACAGGGGGCAGCTGCTCCGTGGGCCTCCGAGGGCCTGGGGGGGGGGTCTGCTGGCGGATGGGAACCCCGACCTGCCATCCTGTGCAGCCTTCCTGGTGCTCGGGGAAACGTCTGCCCTGCTCTGGAGTTGGAGGGGTTGCCGCCTCCACTGCGGCCCGAGTGGGGTTTTTCTCTTGCAATTATTGTAATTATGCTCAGATCGCAGCGTTGGTATTCAGCGCATATTTGCAAAATAGTTCAAACAGAGCAGCAATAACTTTTGGAGTAAAATGAAAACTTCTAGGAGTTTATCTTTTGCCAAGAACCCGGCGCCGGCTTGAAAGGATATTAAAACAAACAGTGCCTTGGAAGCTGCAGCCAGTCAACGTCTTGTGCAACGTTTCACCAATTAAAAATTAATTTCCTTCTTTCACAAATATTTATTGAGTGCCTTCCGTGGGTCAGGCGCGCTTCTAGGTGCTGGCGTGGCGGAAGTCGACCCACTCTCCCTCCTCTCGCGGCCTGGACTCCGTAGGGCGGAAGGCAGCAAACGTGCAGCCACAACCCCCATGAGCGTCTGGAGGAGGCGGACAGCCGGCGGAAGCCTGTGACACACGTTGAGCTGAGATCTGAAGGCTGAGGTTCCGGGAGGTTCCGGAGAAATCATGTGCAAAGGGCCTGTGGTGAGGAGCAGGGCCCCTGCAAGCGCCGAGGAAGGCCGGGAGGAGCACATAGGGCAGAGAGCGGAACATGATGTCACCGCAAGTTCCCTGGGGTCTTTCCTTTAGGGCAGTTCATGGGCTTCCTACCTTAGGGCTCCACAGAGTAGGATGTGGATTCATCTTCAGAGCTGAGAGCTCCCGAGTCCTGAAGGGAAATCACTAAAGAAGACGGTGTGGACGGCGCTCCCCCAGCTGGCCGCAGCGGCCGCGTCAACAGTCCTTACTGCTCTGTGATCTGTGTGAGGCGGTCCCGTGGGGTGACAATCCGACCTGCCGCCTTTGGGCCACCGCCGGCCGCTGCTTCCTGTGGCGCCGGGGTCCCCGGTGTGGGCCCCGCAGGCCTGGGCCCCTGGTCACTGTCCCCTGGGCGGCAGGTGGCCATGTGCGACACAGGCCTGCTCGCGGCACCCAGACGTCCTCACCGGGGCTCACTTGGCGCCCGCCGCACAGACGTCCCCCCAAACCGGGGCTGCCGGGGAGACCCGCCCACGGCGTGACGCTGGTGTGGGTGCAGCCTGGTGCCGTGGTGGCGTCCTCGGAAGAGGCGGCTGTGTGCGGGCGGCCTTGCTGCCCCCACCAGGGGAGGACCCCTCCCCTGCACCGCACTGGCCCTGACCCTGGGCTCCCCGACCTGCCCCCTGTACTGTGCTGGCCCTGACCCTGCACTCCCCGGCCTCCCTCCCCCCTGCACCGTGCTGGCCCTGACCTTGCACTCCCCGGCCTCCCCCCCTGCACTGTGCTGGCCCTGACCCTGCACTCCCCAGCCTCTCCCCTGCACTGTGCTGGCCCCCGACCCTGGACTCCCGGCCCCCAGAGCTGTGAGAAGCAGGTGTGTGTCGCGTACAGGCCGCCGGGTCCAGGTGTTGGTGACGGTGACTTGAGCTAAGCTCGTGGCTGCGCACAGACGCGTGTCCCACCTGCAGCTCTGTGGTCTGCGTCGGGCTCGGTGGGGCTGGCTCAGCTGTGCCCTGTGTGACATGGGGGGACCTCTGCTGTCGGGCTGGGCGGCCCCAGGCAGGGCCTGTCTCTCCGTGGCCCCTGGGGCCCCCGCCGTGGGCAGCTTCTGCGTCGCTGGGCTTCTTCCTTGTGGCCCAATGGCCCCAAACTGTGTCCCAAGGGGAGAGAGCCGGGAGGGTGCTCGCCAGCCTTCCTGCCTGCGCGGGTCACTCCGGGTCGCCTGGCCTGCCCAGACCAGCGTCAGCGCACATAAGGGGACCATGCTGGGCGGGACCCGTCCATGGGGCTGTCTTCGGAGAGGCGACACCTGCCACAGCCCGCCCTCTGGCCACTAGGTTCATATTGCCCCGTGTGCAGCGACAGGATCCCACGTCCCCTCCCAGCTGTCGTACTGCGGGGCTATCGCTCAGCTGTGAAACCCGGTCCAGGAACGAAGAGGCCGCGGAGGTCTGGTTCCCGCGAGGACCCTCGCAGTGGGGAGAGCCCCGTGTGCGCGGGGCCTCGGCTCGGAGGCAGGGGGTGGGTGCCTGAGCCGCTCCTGGCGCCACCTTGGCTGGTGCGACGTGGCCGTGGGGCTGGCAGGTGTGATGCCCGCAGGCCCTGTGGGCCCAAGCCCTGGAGCCCCGGGGCCGTGGGAGGCGGATCCTCTGTTTGCCCCCCCCCCCCCGTGCCTGCCTCAGGGCACGGGCTTGGCTTTGGGTGACTGCCCGGAGCCAGCAGCCCCCCGCAGCGCGGCCCGGTGCTTGTGGGGTGCCCAGCGCTGAGCAGGGATGAGCCACGACCCCACTGGGCCCGAGGCAGGAGTCGCCACTGCCCCGAGGAATCCAGCCCCCCCCACAGCCGTCCTTCCTTGTTCCTGAGAGATGCCCGGTGCCTGCGCCCGTGGGCTCGTCTTGGCCGCGTCTGTCCCGCAGCGACCTCGCAGGACCGGCTCCTCCTGCACGACGGTCCTGTGGGCGCCCTGGGGTCCCCGGGCCATTGGCTTGGGCTGGCGACAGACGCTGTGGACGCGGGCCTCTGCCCGCCTCGGACTGGGCGCGGCCGCGGGAAGAGCCGGTTTTATTTTGGACCCTGCTTTGTGCCTCCGGCCCGTTCCTGCCCTGTACCCCCGCAGGCTGTTCCCGCTGGCGATGGGGGTGTCTGTGCATCCCCTCCCTGCGGGCACCCCGGGGGCTTGGCTGCTGACTGGGCGGGGCTCCCCGCCAGGTGGCCGGGCCCTGGGGTCCCGTTCGCCGCGTGCGCCTGGCGTTCGGTGGGCGTTGACCGTCTGTGTTTGCGCAGTGACGGCGTGAGGTGACGACGGCAGGTCTGCTCCGTGAGCCCTGGGCAGCTCAGCGGTGGGACCGTCTGCAGGGGGTGCGGGCACGGCCCGGGGCGCGGAGGTCGAGGTGCAGCCCACAGCTGAGCTCCCGCGGCCCTGGCCCGGCAGGCGGACGCCGGTGTGTGGCCTTCCTCGGGCGGGACGGCAGGTGTGCAGTGTGGCTGCGGCCCCGAGCGTGTGCCTCGGGTCACGTCACGGGGGAGCCCGCCGTGGCGTCCTGGGGCTTGTGGGCATCTTTACAAATAGTCGGGTCTTGGCGTTCCTGTTCCAGCGCCGTGGAGTTGAGCCCACCTCACGGGGAGAGCCGGGCGCCAGGGTCCTGGGTCCCACACCCCACTCCTTGGCTGTGTGGCCCGAGCACTCCCTCCCGCCCACTGGCCTCGGTTTCTCCTATTTCTGCAAAAGGCAGGGACGGTGCTCCGGGGCCCCTGAGGCCCTGGGTTTGGGGCAGTTTCTGGCGCTGGGATTCAGGCACTCGGGCCTCCGTCCACAAGTTTCCCCTGCAAATCTACAGCCTAAGTCAGGCCCAGGATTTAGCAAAATTTTACCTTGAAAAGTGATGCCTCACCTCGGACTCCGTGCAGGGAGCCTGGGGCTCACGGGATCCTTCACCGAGCGCCCTTCCTCCGGGGGGCCCCACGGGAGCTGGCGTCGTTTCATTTCGTACACAGACGCGCTCACGTGAACGCTCGCGCACGAGGCTGCTGTGTGTATGGTTCTTCCGATACGTGCTGAGGACGGACGGTTTGAAGACACCAAAAATATGAAAATTCACCCAAGAGCTCACCATCACCAGCCTTTTAGCCTTTGTGGCAGTTTCTCGATGCCTTTCTGTGTCCCCGGTGTTCTCGCTCGCTCTCTGTCACGTGCTACCCTTTGATCCTGGCCTTTAAGTCAGCATCGTGATGGAGGCCCTTTTCACGAATGCCTGGAAACCTTGAGAACGTAGTTTTCAGCGATGGCATGTAAATATAATGCGATTTATCGATCATTTATCGATAAAACTTGTTTATTATTTCCATGCTTTGCAAACGGGAATGCTTTGGAAACTCAGTGTCCTCAAATATCTGGTTTTCCAGGGTGGAGTTTGCATCCCAGGCTCTGAGCACCCCAGATGTGCTGGACGAGGGCTCGGTGGGGTGATCGCCGTCACCCGGGGCCCCTCACCCCAGGACCCGTTACCCAGAGCCCGTCACCCGAGCCCATCTGAACAAAGTGCAGCCCGTAGGTGCTCACAGCCTGACCCTCTCCTACCAGGTGGTACGCACTGGATCAAGGAGGACTTGTACTGTGGTTTGGTAAGGCCGCGCATTCCCCTGCCCAGGAAGGTATCAGGACTATGTCCCGGTGTCTACGGAAACTCCTAAAAAACCTGAAGCCTTTTCCGGGAGCTCCTGTTGCAGGGGGCTGGGCTGTGTGCACCCACTGGGAGAAGGAGTGGCTGCCAGAAGCAGGCTCTGTGGCAAGAGACGAGGCTGAGTGCCCTGCGTGGGGCCCTGGCCCTCGGCAAGGATGTGCTGTGACCCGGGGCAAGGACAGGCCGGGCCGGCCGGGCAGACGCTCCTCGCCCCGTGGTTTCATGGCCTCCAAAGCGCCTTTTCCACTCAGCAGCTCTCCACGGCTCCGTGGAGCTTCAGATGCCGGGCAGACCGTGGGGACGCGGTCAGATGCCTCAGGCCCCCAGGAACTGAGGTCTCACTGTGTCTGGCAGTTGCAGAGCGGGGCTGATTTCTCCCCCCAAATCATCATGTTTGTAAGCCTGAAGATTCCTCTCTCACCCTGAGGTGAGCTTCAAGCTCATCGGGAAAATATGCAGGACAGATGGAGATGTTGGGGACTTTCGCCCATGAGCCGCGTTCAGTCTGTTGTTCAAAGAGTTCGCAGAGGCAGCGAATCATCAACACAGAGGACCCTCGGGGTCGGCTCCAGGTAGAGCTACGACACCTAGTCTGAGCCTCCGCCCTCGTGCGCGGCCTGGACCACCCTGGCAGGACGGGCCTGTCGTCCACTCGCACACGTGGACTTGGACCTGTCAGGCCACCCGGCCTTGGGCCTCCCCCAGGCACAGGGGCCGGGACACCCAGGAGTGTCCCTTAGTGATGCATCGCCCTCCCCTCCACCCACGCCTCTTAGGTCGGGAAGCAGGCCATCGCGAGAGGACCCTGGACGTGCAGAGCCCAGGTGATGGGCCCTGGGTGACAGGGTCCAGGTGACGGGCTCTGGGTGATAGGCCCTGGGTGACAGGCTCTGGGTGACGAGCTCCAGGTGACAGGCTCCAGGTGACAGGCCCCGGGTGACAGAGTCCAGGTGACAGGGTCCGGGTGACGGGCTCCAGGTGACAGGCTCCGGGTGACGTGGTCCGGGTGACGGGCCCTGGGTGAGAGGGTCCGGGTAATGTGGTCTGGGTGACAGGCCCCGGGTGACAGGGTCCAGGTGATGGGCTCCAGGTAACATGGTCTAGGTGATGGGCTCTGGGTGAAAGGTTCCAGGTGATGTCCGGGTGACAGGCTCTGGGGTGAGGGGCCTCGCGAGGCTGTCGGTGCCACACCCCCAGCCCGTCCCTGGGCCCCATGGGGTCCGCGCTCCTTGTGGGCAGCCGCTCGGCCCAAGGAGGAAGCGCAGGCTCGGTGGCATCCCCCGCGGAGGGCAGTGTGGCCGTGCAGGGGTGCTGGGGGGGGGAGGCGGGCTCTGTGGCATCTGGGCCTGAGCGGGTCGGGGCAGCGGGGACAGAAGGGCCTGTACCCTCCCTTCCGTGTGCACCACCGGCAGCTAATAAGGGAGCGGAGAAGGTGGGGGGGCTTCCAGAGCTGTTTCCTCTCAAGATCTTGTCTGAGGGGGGAGAGCGCGACTGAGCGGGGTGGGGCAGAGGGAGATGCAGACCGCGCTGGGCGGGGAGCCCGGCCTGGGCCTCGACCCCGGCACCCCGAGATCATGACCTGAGCTGAACGCAGGCCGTCGCCGACACCGCACCTGGGCGGCCCGGGACTTTCATGGGTTTTAATCAAACCACGTAAGCGGCGCAGATCTTGGACGAGGCTCTGCTGGGAAGCCAAGAGCTTAAGACGTTGAGAATGACACGACGGGAGTTTTTGTGTGACTTTGCCATGTCCCAAAGCCCCTGGAACTTTGAGCGTCCTGAATCAGGTGTCGAAGGCTCCAGCAGCAGGAGCGAGGACCTCAGGGGCCCCGAGGTGTGCGCGGCGACCTTGGCGGACCCAAATCCGTCCGAAGCAGCTGAGAGAGTCCCTGGTGTGCAGGAGGACGAAGCCGTTGTTCTTGCGCTCAAGACGGATCACGTGCCTGCCAGGTCGCCTTCCCCTCGCTTCTCTACCGGCGTCCAGGGATTTGCACTGCACGCGAGACGGAGCGGCTCCGGGGCCCGGCCAGGCCCTGACCCGCTGACCCAGGGACCTGGGGACCTGGGCTCCCGCGTCCAGGACTGGCCTCGCCGGTTCGCTCTGAGGATGTGCCCCTGGCTGGCTGCCCTGGCGATCCCTGCCTAACCGCCCTCTCTGCGGGGCTCGGCGTGCACCCCCCGTTCTCAGAGGAGACTTCCCTGCCCTCTGGTCCACGTGTCACCAGCCGAGCCGTGGGGGCTCCCCGGGTGGCACTCCGCGGGTTGCTGTTCCCTCAGAACCCGTAGAGCGACGGCTGTTGGCCTTCCTCAGCAGGCCGTGAACTCAGGGGCTGAGACCGCGCCTGCCGGGTCCGAGGAGCTTTCTGGCACCCGCGATGTCGTGGGTGTTCGGGGCGTATCTGCCCAATAGACGAGCACGTGGAGGCGGCGTCCGTGGGAGTTTGGCCGATGGAACGGTCGAGAAAAAATGCGGTTTACTTGGCTCGGGTGGTCTCTCAACTCTGATCGTAGCCGCATTTCCGTGGATGTGCAAACGCACATCCCGACTTTGGTGGAGGCACCCGAGGGCTGGAAACGGCAGCATGGCCTGGAGTCACGGGCCTCGGTGCTCCTGTCTGTGACCTTCGTGTCCACACCGAGCGTTAGCTAAGCCTGTAAGTCTTGAATCATGACCCCCAGGGAGGGACAAATGTGTCCCCATATTCTAAGTTTGCATCCGAAGGCCATTCTGGAGCGCCCCCCACCCCCCAGGCTGGGGCGGGTCCTCAGGACGAGGGCCCAGGCGTGTGCCTTCTGTGTGCGCCGCTCTTAGGGCCGTGACTCGAGCGCGGGCCCATGGGGGGCAGCGAGCGGGCGCCGTGGCCATGGGATCCCACGGCAGGTGCGGCGGCGGATGCAGGCCTGAGCACGCCCGCCACGGCTCCTGTGTCCCCCGTCCACTCCCCGGTGTGGTGTTTCCATCCCCCAGAAGAGGCTGACGCGTGGCACACGAGGGGTGGTCGTCTGTGGAGCCGAGCCCCGTCTCCTCTGTGTGGACACGGGGCCGTGAGGCGGGCGGCACCTGCCAGACGAGGCCAGGCCACCGGAGCTCAGGGCGGGCGCAGCAGGACCCCGGGGGCACGGAGGCTGGGACGCGCGCACGACAGGCGGGCACAGGCAGCTTGCTGCCCCCGCCGCCCCCGGGCCTGGACTCCAAGGGAAGCTGTCGTGTAAGGTCTGACTCGTCCTCGGCGACTCCACGTGGCACCTCCTTCAGCTGCCGCGACAGCGCACGTACCCGGGTGGCATCTCGAGACGAAGAGGCCTTTGGTGAGGGAGGCTCCCATGGCTGGCTCTGGCCTCCTCCGAGGCTGGCTCCGCACCGCCAGGGTGCTTGGGGCCGAGGGGCACGGGTGTGGGCATCGGCCAGCCTAGCCGGGCGGCCTCCCCGGAGCCACCAGCCCGCCCTGACCGGGGCCCAGGGGCGAAACCACCTTGAAATGCGACGTCTGTGTGAACAGCCGGGGCAGGCCATCGCTCTGTGGCCGTGGGGGCCGGGGCGCCCCGGCACGCTTCGAGGGCGCGGCTCTCGGTTCACGGCCTTAACAAATGTTTTTTTTTAATATATATTTATTTGAAATAGGTTTTTCAAAAGGCATGATTATGTAAAAGGAAGATTCTTTAAAGCAGTATTCCAGAGCCACATTTAACTATAAATAAACCAGTGTCCACATCAGATACATAAATAATGTCCACGTTAGGAGACCATACAGTCATTTTAAAGAGTCGGTATTAATAGTGAAGCAGTTGATGGGAAGAACCTGAAAGTTCTGTTGAGGTATTTATCAGGCCAAGCAGAGACTCCTGTCCTTCAGAGGGACATGCTGCGCGAGTCATCTTCAGATAATGGATCCTCCGTGGGACATTCTCTGACTGCAGCCGGGAAGCCCGCCGGCCTCTGTCACCCACGTCTGCGGGACGCCGTCCGCGGAGATGCCGCGGCCCCCAGAGCTGTACTCAGGGCAACCCTCGGGGAAGCCAGCCTGCCCGACGCCACGACCGGCGACCTGCAGGGACCGGCCCGGGCGCCCTCCAGGAACCCCCCAGGAGCCTCCCCGTGGAATTCTGGTTCTAGAGCCACCCACAAAATGGGGGGAAGCCCTGACTGCCCGTCCAGAGACACTTGGCACGGAGCATCTTTTTTTTTTTTTTTTTTTTGGCACAAAGTGTCTTAGCAGACGAGCCGAGGTCTCCCGTTGGTGCAGAATACGCCCCCCCCCCCCCCCCCCCGTCAAGGGGGCACCACAGCACTGGCCGCTCAGGGTGGGGAGGGGGCAGGGCTGCCTCGAGCTGCTTTGACACCGCCTGGGAAGGGAAACAGTTCCTCCGCCTAATGCCTTCATCTGTCTGCTCCGAGAGGTGGCAGGCAACATGTGCAAGAGGCCAGACGCTCACAGCGCTGGGGACCGTCCTCCAGACACGCTGCGCGGTGGCCTCCCCGCCCCGGGGAGCATCTCCGAGCCTGGCGGCAGGGTGGCAGGGGCCTCCTGGGGCACCTGACGGCGGCGTGGTCACCCCGGGGGGGCTGGCTGGGTCGCTGGGGGCAGGGCTGGGGCGGGGCGGGGCAGGGAGCCTGCTGAGGGTGTCCGTGGACGTGCAGGCCGTTTCCAGCAGCGGGACACAACCTCCGACGCTCGCGTGCACTGGCAAGCGCAGTGGTTTCACTGCGGGAACCCGAGAGGCGTGATAGTGGGGTTCCTCTTTGTCCGGCTGGACGGGAACCAGCCGTGTCCTCAGGCCACCAGGTGGCTCCACCCTCTGCCTCGGACCCTGGGGGTTTCCTCGTGGAGCTGTGGCTGCTGCTGGGTTGTAGGGACAGCGGGGTCCGTACGCACCAGCCTGGGGCTCTGGGGCTCACCCTGGTGCCACGGGGATTGAAAACACGGTTTCTTTCTTTCTTTTTTTTTTTTTTTTTATTTATGATAGTCACAGAGAGAGAGAGAGAGAGAGAGGCAGAGACACAGGCAGAGGGAGAAGCAGGCTCCATGCACTGGGAGCCCGACGTGGGATTCGATCCCGGGTCTCCAGGATCGCGCCCTGGGCCAAAGGCAGGCGCCAAACCGCTGCGCCACCCAGGGATCCCCGGAAACACGGTTTCAAACTTAGGCTTCAACACCGTGTCCTGCTCTAGGCCTTTTCTTCCAGTCCGTGACGATTTATGAGGACAACCCTTTGGGCTTAGGGTTTTGCTCATTCTCAGGGGTCAGGCCGGAGACAGAAGCAGGAAGTCCTAGGAGGACTCCTCAGGCCACAGCGACAGGAGCTCAGTGTTCTGAGGCCTGCGGTCCCGTGGGGTAGAGAAGTGCTAGTGCCGAGCCACGTGCCGGGCTCTGTTTGGCGTTAAGGTTCACGTGTGTGGATTTGCCCTTCAAGGCTCTTCACCCTTTCCTCCCACCCCAACCCTTCAGCTTCTGTTCTCTGTATTGATGACTTTTTTTTTTTTAAAGATTTTATTTATTCATGAGAGAGACAGAGAGAGGCAGAGACACAGGCAGAGGGAGAAGCAGGCTCCACGCAGGGAGCGGGATGTGGGACTCAATCCCGGGACCCTGGGGTCACACCCTGGGCTGAAGGCGGCTGCTCAACCGCTGTCCTGTGTCCATGATATTTTGCGTAAGATATGTTAGTGCATCTCAGTTTCATCAGAGTTTCCCCTAACGGCCTCGATGGCTGAGAAGGCACCGCCGCGTCCTTGGGAAGACGCCGTGAGCCTTGCCTTGCACACGCACTGCTTCCAGCTCTCCGGTGCGTTGCCACTCCCTCGCCGGGGGGGGGGGGGGGGGGGGCGGATGCTCACGGCCACCTCGCTGGGGACAGGATGCACAGCCCTGAGACCGCACTGCAGCGGGGCTGGGCGCCAGCTGAGTAAACACCGGGGCCGTGTGTCCTGCTGCCTCCTCCCCGACCGCACGCCCCGGCAGCCCAGGGTTCCAGCTCACTCAGCGTTTCATAGCCCGGCATTTCCATGCGTCCCGGGACGCGCCCTCGTACACAGCGAGTGTGCCGTGGGCGTTGCTGTTAAAGATTTCTGGAAAACAGACGGGGGGGGGGTGGGGGGGACGGAGAGAGAATCGAATGTTTTGAGTTTCCAACCTGAGGACGCTTACTGCTAAAATAGCGGGAAAGCTCTTTAGTGACTCCAGGGAGGGAGGGCAGGGAAGCAGGGGTACGTGCTCGACCCCGAGCAGGGCGGTCGGGGAACTGTCTCAGGCAGCAGAGGCAGAAAGCAGGGGTGCTGGGGGGCTGCTTAGGTCTCCACTCACCGGAGAGGCTCGCACATCCTACCCAATAATCAAACTAAGCTGTATTTGGCGTCTTTCTTGCCCGTACGCTCTGCTTTAGAAGCTAGAACACACCTGAACCCCCTCCCCTCACGGTCGTGGTGAGACTGCTAAGGCCCCTCTCAGGCTGGGGCGTCTTGGAAGGTTTCGCCAATTTAGGAAAGGTCGTACTTTATCCTTCATCCGCAGGTGCTCACGTCTGCTCCCATCTCACGTGTATCCGTGTGTGGTGTTTTGTGTTTGTTTGGCTCCGGCTTCTCTTCGGCCGCACGCAGGCCATGTGGAGAGTCGCTTCCCTGAGGTTTCTCGGAGACACAGTTCCAAGAACGAGCGGCTCACACAGATTTCAGGGTTGAGCCTCCGAGGCCAACCCCACAGAAGAGTCCTCAGCTCCTTCCTCCTAATATTTGTTGTAACTTAATTTGAAATCGACTGGAAAAGACTGTAGGAAAACTGTCACATGTTAATACAGTGAATGATGTTAATTATGCTTTCTCACCGGACGTTCTTCACACACACATCGCATTCTGTTGAAAAAAGGAATTTGTTGGTATTTGACTGCTTTTTTTTTTTTACCCGCAGAATGAGCTGTTTTGTTTGGAGGAACCCAATGTTTCTAAAGCCCTTGGTTGGGGGCACCTGGGGGCTCAGCGGTTGAGCGTCTGCCTTCGGCTCAGAGCGTGACCCCGGGGTCCTGGGATCGAGTCCTGCGTCGGGCTCCCTGGAGGGAGCCTGCTCCTCCCTCTGCCTGTGTCTCTGCCCCCACCCCCCCCCATGTCTCTCATGAATAAATAAAATCTTTAAAACCAATAATAAAGCCCTGGGCTGAACTGGGGTCTCTGTCATGGGCCCACAAACAGGGCAGGAACAGGGAGAGGGCATTTCTAAGACCCCTGAGTTGTTCTGTTTGTCTCACTCATCCAACTCTCCGGCAGGGAATAGTCATGATCCCCTTTCCTGCCCATGTGAGTCCCTAACCTGGAAGTGGGGGGCGGGGGGGGCAGACCCCTGTGAGCGACACAGAATGACCCCACTGAAAAATGCACATTCAAACACCCTGTCTCTCTCCCACAAACAGGAACAAGAAGAGTGTGGTGACACCATATGGAAACACCTGATGTTCCAACAAAGGAAGAGGCCCCTTCCCCTAAGTGAGGAAGGCCAGTTCTCCGGCCGTCATGGTGTTTTCCTAGCACCCAGCCCCCCTCCACAAGTGAATCAGACAGCCCCTCCCGCGGGGGTGAAGAGTGTGGATGCCTGGACACAGACTACCGTACACCCGAGTCGCCCATGGGAGTCTTACAAATAAAAGGGAGCTCTGTGGGGTGCGCTGCACGGGCACGGGGTTAAAATCCCAGTGCTGAGGTTTAGAGGCAGCCTGCCCTGGACCTAACTGAAGGGTGCGCCCTGGCTCCTCTTAGCCCTGCTGGTAGCTCAGCACCGGAGACCGACCTGCGGGGGGGCCCCCCCCAGAGGCCAAGGCTCGGCCGGAGGGAGCATCGGGGGAGCATCGGGGAGCATCGCGGCCTGGAGGGAGCATCCGGGGAGCATCGCGGCCTGGAGGGAGCATCGGGGGAGCATCGCGGCCTGGAGGGAGCATCGGGGGAGCATCGCGGCCTGGAGGGAGCATCGGGGGAGCATCGGGGAGCCCTGGGGTGCGGCCTGGAGGCGAAGCCCACGGACCCCGCGTCCGAGGCTGGCGGGGCTGCGCGCCGGGCGCACAGGCCCCACCTCGCGGGAGCCTCGGGACTGTGCACCCAGAAGCGGAGCCCGGGAGCCGGGCCCAGGGGCCGCGGGGCCTTGAGGCGCGCGGGGCAGGGCCGGTGATGCCGGGCTGCTGAGCGGGCGGGGCGGCGGCGGCCAGAGCGCGGCGCCCATGGAGCCCCCCCTCCCGGAGCGCGGGCCCGAGGCCGGGGGCGCGGGGGCGCAGGGGGCGCGCGGCCAGCCCGGGGTCCCGCCGCCGCCGGCCGCGCAGACACCCTGCAGCCTCGGCGCGTCGCTGTGCTTCAGCTCCGGGGACGGCTCCCCGCCGCAGGGTCGCGCCTCCGCCGCGGAGGGCGCAGCGTCCTCCCCGCCCTCGCGTCGTAGCGGCCCGCGGGTGGTGGAGCGGCAGGGGGAGGTCGGCAGCGCGGGCGCCGCGGCTCCCGGGGAGCCCGGGGACCCCGAGGAGTGCGTGTCCCCGGCGGAGCGCGCGTCCCCGGAGGAGCCCATGACCCCGGAGGAGCGCGCATCCCCGGCGGAGCCCGGGACCCTGGAGGAGCGCGCGTCCCCGGCGGAGCGCGCGACCCCGGAGGAGCCCGGGACCCCGGAGGTGCGCGCATCCCCGGCGGAGCCCGGGACCCCGGAGGAGCTCCTGTCGCCCGGGGAGCCCGTGACCCCAGAGGAGCGCGCGTCCACCGAGGAGCGCGCATCCCCGGAGGAGCTCCTGTCGCCCGCGTGCACCGAGGAGCTGCTGTCGCCCGCGGAGCCCGCGTCCCTGGAGGAGCCCGCGTCCCCGGAGGAGGCGGAGGAGCCCGGGGACCTGGCGCCCGTGGCCCCCGGCGTCGAGCCCGTGCACGGGGAGCCCGACCTGGTCATCGAGGTGTCGGGCCGCCGGCTGCGGGCGCACAAGGCGGTGCTGGCGGCGCGCAGCGACTACTTCCGCGCGCGGGCGTCGCGGGACGTGCTGCGGGTGCAGGGCGTGGGCTGGGCGGCGCTGCGGCTGCTGCTGGCCTACGCGTACAGCGGGCGCCTGGCGGGGGTGCGGCCCGACAACGTGGCCGAGGTGGCGGCGGGCGCGCGGCGCCTGCAGCTGCCGTGCGCCGCGCAGCGCGCCGCCGAGGCCGTGGCGCCGCAGCTGAGCCTGGCCAACTGCTACGAGGTGCTGAGCGCGGCCAAGCGGCAGCGGCTGACCGAGCTGCGCGACGCCGCCTACCGCTTCATGAGCGACCACTACCTGGACGTGCTGCGCGAGCCCGGCGTGTTCGGGCGCCTGTCGGGGGCCGAGCGCGACCTGCTGCTGCGCCGCCGCCTGCGCGCGGGCCGGGCCCACCTGCTGGCCGCGGCGCTGGAGCTCGGGCCGGCGGGGGCCGCGGGGGGCGCGGGGGCCGGGGGCGCGCGCGCCGTGTTCTGGCTGCACGAGGCGGCGGGCGAGTGGCGCGAGCTGACGCGGCTGCCCGAGGGCGCGGCGGCGCGGGGCTGCGGGCTGTGCGTGCTGCACAACTACCTCTTCGTGGCGGGCGGCGTGGGCGCGGCGGGGCCGGACGGGCGCGCGCGGGCCTCGGACCGCGTCTTCTGCTACAACCCGGCCACGGGGCTCTGGAGCGCCGTGCGCCCGCTGCGCCAGGCGCGCTCGCAGCTGCAGCTGCTGGCCCTGGACGGACACCTGTACGCCGTGGGCGGCGAGTGCCTGCGCAGCGTGGAGCGCTACGACCCGCGCGCCGACCGCTGGGCCGCCGTGGCCCCCCTGCCGCGCGGAGCCTTCGCCGTGGCGCACGAGGCGGCCGCGTGCAACGGCGACATCTACGTGTCCGGGGGCTCGCTGTCCGGCCGCCTGCTCAAGTACGACCCGCGGCGCGACGAGTGGCAGGAGTGCCCGAGCAGCAGCAGCCGCGAGCGCGCGCTGGGCATGGTGGCCCTGGGCGGCTCCGTCTACCGCTTCGACCAGGGCGCGGCGCGCGGAGACCCGCAGGCGGCCGGGGCGGTGACCGTGCTGCGCTACCACTGCCTGGCCAAGCGCTGGAGCCGCTGCGCCGCGCACCCGCCGGGCCTGCCGCCCTTCCGCTGCGCCGCGCTCGGCCGCGCCATCTACTGCGTGGGCCGCGGGGGCACCTGGCGCTTCGTGCCCCCGCAGGACGGCGAGGGCGCGGGCGAGGGCGCGGGCGAGGGCCGGGGCGCGGGCCGGGGCGCCACCTTCGAGCCCGCGCCGCTCCGCGCCCCGCTGGACGCCCGGGGCGCGCTCGTCCCCTTCGTGCTGCACCTGCCGGAGGAGAAGCCAGACAGGGGCGAGGACGGCGCGGCCTAGGGGGGCGGCGGGGGAGCCCTGCGGTGCGCGCTGTCCACCGGGCCGTCTGGAGCTGGAAGCTCGTGCGCGCGCGGGGATTGTTGCAACGCCCTCGTGCCGAAGGTCAGCTGCCCTAACCTGCCCTCCCTGCAGCCCCGCTTTGCTTAGCGCGGTCCGCGGCGTCCAGTGTCAACGTCTGTGCAAATAGGTGAGCTGCAAAGAGGACACGAGGCGGGCATCTGGCGGAGCAGGAGAAGCAATTGGAGCGTCAAGCCTCAGGACACAGGGAAGGGGTGGGGTCCAGAGTGTGCCCGCGGGGAGTCCGCAGCCCGCCCCACGTGTCAGTAGTTGTCCGGAGTGTGTCCCCGCCCGGACAGGGCCCCTTGCACCCAGCTCACAGCCACCAGCACCAGGAGACCCCGAAGCAGGCCACGCACTGTGCACTGGGGGTTTAGACTCATAACCTGTAACCAGAGCTCCTCAGATGTTCCTAACATAGTCATTTTGCACTCAAATGTGGGTTGGGTGAGTCCCAGATGGCACAGCAGGGAAGGTGGGGCCCTGGGTACCGTGGGTCTCTGTCCGGCAAGCAGTGGACGTACCTTCCCTGCCGCACGGAAGCTGCAGAGTGGGTCTCCCGGCCTCAGGAGCGGAGCCACCTCACCTGTCAACCGGCTCGGTCACACGTCGTTAGGGAAGGGTGTTACTGATTATGTCGGACGTCCTGGGGATGATTTACTCCGGGGAGCCAAGCTTGAGTAGGAAAAGCTGCCCCACAAGGATGCTTGTCTGTTTTCAAAAGAACCTTGGCCAGGTACCCATAGGTGCTCAGCCACCTTCGTGGTCTATAACGAGCTCGAAGACACGATTACCACCCCCCACCACCCCGCGGAAGAAGGTTAAAACCACTCCTGACGCTTCTAAAGACGAAGGCGTGGGCATGTTGGGAACCCACTGCGGACGACGTTTTTTTTTGGTTTGGTTTTGTTTTTTGTTTTTTTGTTTTTTTGCTTACAACGTTCTGAGTACATATTAGGTGACTCTGACCAGGGAAATGGATTTTTTACAAACCCAACTCCAAGAGGCTGTGGCGAAGGGACAAGGAGCATATTGACATAAGGGGAAGTAACTATATTTATAACACAATTGGCAAGGAAAGTACGTTTTTCTAATTGAATTCCAAAGCAGCCTGATAGAAATTAGCAGGAAACTCGCTACTTCGAGAGGACAAAGCACTAACAACAAATCAAATGATTCTTCCTCATTTGTTATTAACATTTTACTTTCCAAGTAGATGTAGGCAGAGCTTACTATTTACTACACATTTCTGGCTAAAACACATGCTCACAAATAGAGGCGAACTGATTTGGATTCTGAATCCAGTCGTTTTTTTATTAAATAGGAAAAGCCGCACTTAACGTCTGTGGTGCAGGGAGACGGAGTCCGGCACCCTTAGTGCTGTTCACTTCCTAACCCGGTGAGGGGGCGCTGACGTCCTGTAGCGTCGTGGGTTTTGGGAGATTCGTCGTGCTTTTTCGAGAGTCTGTGGTTATGAAAGTCACCGGTTGAGTGTGTTTAGAAACGGCCAGCTCGCATCTTCACGCGTGTGCCAGAGGAACAGAGTTCCTGATTCCCGTTGGAGCACATCCTGGCGTCCGGCGTGTCGGGACAGCTCACGAGCCACGAGGAGACCCCGGCAGCCTGGCTCACCTCATCGTCTTAGGAAAGAGGGGACACTCTTCCACCGCCTGCCGTGGTCGGCCTTCTGCGGGAGTAGAAAGCAGAAACGGCAGGAGAAAGAGGAATTTACAGCAAAAGGGGACAGACAATGTCGTTTTAAGGGAAACGTACGCCTTGTATTGCAGCACGCCTTCCTCTGGAATGTTGTTATATTTGTGGCAAAGCTTTTATATGAGATAGAACCAGGCTAATATTTTCATCCCGTAAGCCTCGAATTCATGAAATACTATCACTGTGATTTTGCTTGAGAAATCGTCCCTGTGATGTTTGCCGTTTGAAAACGAAGCGCGGTGCGGGTGGGCCTGCAGGGTAGAGCCGCGCCCGAGCTCAGGGAAGTGCCGGGGGGCAGGTGCGCACAGCCTCGCGGCCACTGCCCAGCTGCACTGCCGTGTGCGGCGCGGGATTTCATGGAACAGAGGCCTGTCCTGGACATGGCCTCACTGCCTGCGGGGCTCGCCTTGGGGTGCCGGGGGTCGCCCCAGCGGAACACCCAGGGAGGCCGGGGGAAGCCGAAGGGTGAGTGGAAGGACAGGGAACAGTGTCTTATTTCTAAATAGGGGCACCTCATGAAGACAAATGCCAGGGGGCCTGCCATGCCCTGGGGACCAACCCCTTTGGCGTTGGGGGCCGTTATTTGGAGTTGTAGGCACAAGGTTTGCACCAGTTCCACGAGCAGAAAAGCCACCCCTCTGGGGTCGTGATGTGGGGCACGGCTTGGTGGCGGGCGGGGGCTGGGGGGCAGGCCGTCCCGGCTGAGACTGGCCCCCGACGGCTGGCGTGCCAGGGGCGGGCCTCTTCCTGCACGGGGTTCCAGGGGTGCGCCCAGCACTGCGAGGGATGCCTTACTTTTGTTACTCACTTGTTGCGTGTTTGGTGTAGACGTGTTCCCGATGAGTGATCTGTCAGAGGCAAATGAGCCTACGGGGTGTAGGACGAGTGTCCGTAATTCTGGTGACATTAACCCCGGCACGCGGACGCTTGCACGGACCTGAAGAGCAGCGGTGCTGTCCGGAGACCGCCTCTGTCAGCGGGGGGCCCACTCCGCTCCGCCCCCCGGGATGCGCTGGAAACCCGGAGACGCTGCTCGGGGCACGTGTGTCTGAGGCTGTGCCCGAGCTCCGCGACTGTGTCCCAGAGCCAAGGCGAGTTCAGGCCGCAGCGCGCTGCACCCCTGCTTGGGCCGCGTGGACGCGCAAGTGCTGTGTCGTGTTCGCGCTCGTTTTACTTGCTTTCCTAGCTTCGAAGGCGTCGTTCTTGGGCATTAAAAACACTCGCTGTTCTCGGTTTCCCGCCCCTCCGAGATGGTGTCCGTGGGAAGGTGAGGGACCGCGAGCGGGGTGCCCGGGCTCCCACGGTGCCTGCTTTCCTGTGGCTGCTCCCTGCACCTGCCGGCGGGGCCCAGCCTCGCCCCCCCTGCACCCTGGGCTCGGGGCGGCCTCCACGGCTGCGGGCGGGTGCTCGCTCTCCGGAGACCACAGCCCGCCAGGCGCTTGCAAGCTGTCAGCGGGCCGCAGCGCCACGTCCAGGACAGACGTCGCCGCGCGTGCAGGGAGCGTGTTAGCGCTTCGGGTTTCACACCCAGGCCCGGTTGCTGTGAACCCCTGTCCGTGTCCGCTTATGCCGAGACGAAATAAACCATCGGAAATGCAGTGCTCCTGAGTGTGCGTGGTTGCTGGCTGCCCCCGGCCCCCGCGGGCGAGCAGCGGTGGGGCGCCCCTCCCCCGTCCCATGGGAAACGTGCTCCCGGCGGCGAGGCCCTCCAGCTGGCTCCCCTCTGTGAGCGAGGAGCGTGGGGACTCCCGAGGGTGCTCCGGGCTCCCACGTCTAAGCTCGGGGCTCTCCGTCTCCCGTCGCCGGTCCCCTGGGCCCGCAGGTTCCGTGCCAGCCGCACCTCCCGGGCCTTGGGGCTCCCTTGGCCCCGACCAGCGGGAAGTCCTAGAGCCAAACACTCCCCTTCACAGTCTGCTCTCCCCATGAGCACGGACCTGTGTCACTGTTAATTTGTAGGGTTCTTTAAGAAATTATTTCTTTTCCTCTCAAAAATATTGTTTCATAGGGCAGGGGGTGGGGAGGATGCTGCTCAGAGAATTTCCTTAGGCCGTGGGGTGGAGGCTCCAGGCCCCAGCCTGCATCTGCAGTTTCCTTAGGGCTTTTTCCTCTGCGAAAATAGAATTAAATCTTTAAAAAAATTTTTTTTAATAGAATTAAATCTGAACGTTTTCACAGCTGCAGCTTTCCCCTGGGTTTTGGGATTTTGATACTAGATCGGAATGATTTTCTTGGCCTTTCACGTCTTTTAAATTAGACCTAAGGCCGCAAAACACATGGGCTTTGCGGGCTGAGGCGATGAACTTCATAACGGAGCTTGGGGCCGGCGAGGTCACGAGAACAGTTTATGTCGCGAGCCGAAGATTCTCGGCCTGTGAGAAAGGAGGATGTCTTAGAGTCATTTCCGACGGGGACATGAGATGTATTTTTGCAAAGGGCAGTGTGCGGGGCTCAATCCCTCAGAGACCGCAGGGGCCCCGAGGACCGTCCTGGGGGACCCGGTGGCCATGGCCCCGCCCTCCGGCGCCAGCACGACGGGGAGCCGGGTGCTGCGGGCCCCGGGCTGGTCCGCTCGCTCCAAGCAGACGCTTCCAAGCAGCCCAGCGGCCGGGAGCCAGCGGCTGCCCCCCCACCCCCGGGAAGCCGCACGATGGTGCGGGGACGGCGTCAGAGGGTGGGAGGCCATCACCAACAAAACGTCCCCAACAGCTGTCATTAACCTCCATGGAGCTGTCCCCTGCACGGCTGGAACCCTGTCCCCGGCTGACGGGTCTTGTGGACCCAGGGCGCCAGGACATGTCACATTGCCTTGGTTGCAAACCCAGGATTGAAGCACCTTACGGGGCCCGGCGTGGGCAGCACCTGCGCAGGCCCCCGGGGCAGGGCGTCGCACTCCTCCGAGGTGGGACAGCCCCTTCGGGAGCTCCCGGACCTGTAGGAATTCCTGGGCCCCACGTGACATGCCCAGCCAGGATGTCCGGGGCGGGGCTGGAGTTTGGGGCAACAAGGGGCACAGCTCAGTCGGGTGCTCGTGGGGGGCGTGCACTGCGGCCCAGACGGCGGGATGGTCCCTGCAGAGCCCAGGTCCCCGGAGAGCGGGGCCCCTGCCAAGCGTCCCCCGCGGGTGCCCGTCCCGCACCTGTCCTGGCCTCACCTGTGCTGTTACATTTGGTCCTGGAGACTCTGCTCCTCACAAGCCCCAGGTGGGCCGGGCCGGGGGGGTGCCAAGGAGGTGCCCACTTGTGTCCTAGCGGGGAGTCCCCGGAGTTAGCGAGGCTCCAACCCGGGGGCACTGGGCAGAGGGGTCTGGGGGACCTCCTGCACCCGAGGACGCCGTGACCCTTCCTGGCACGTACGGTATGTCGGCTTCTGGCCCAGGGGGAGGGGGCAGGGAAGCAGGCAGCTCCTTATGCCTCCCCCCACCCGCTCCCCCCACCCACTCCCCCCACCAGCTGCCCCCCCACCAGCTCTGCCACCAGCTCCCCCCACTCCCCCCACCTGCTCCCCCCACCTGCTCCCCCCACAGCTCCCCCCACCAGCTCCCTCACCAGCTGCCCTCCACTCCCCTCCACCCCCACACTCCCCCATCAGCTCCCCTACATGCTCTCCCCACCAGCACCCCTCCCACCAGCACCCCCACCAGGTCACCCCACCACCTACCCCCCACAAGCACCCCCACTGGCTCCCCCTCACCCCTTCACCAGCTCCCCTACGAGCTCCCCGACCACGAGCTCCCACCAGATCCCCCCCAGCTCCCCCTACCACCAGCTCCCCCCTACTGGCTCCCAACACCGGGTCTCCCCCCACCAGCTCCCCCAGCAGCTCCCCCACCCGCTCCCCCCACCATGGACCCCCACGGACACGTCCTCATTGCCCAGAGCCCACAGCCTCCATCGGGTCACGGGTGTCACACGCTCTGTGGCCTGCACACGTGTGTGACCTGTACCCCCAGGACAGGGTCCCTCAGAGCCGTCTCACTGCCCCAAGTACCCTGTGTGCCCAGCTGCTCGGCCCCCGGCCCCGGCCCCGGCCCCTGGCAGCTCCTCATCTCGTTACCGTGCCTGTATCTGCCTTTTCCAGAAGGTCCCAGAGTGGGAGTCCCAGGGTCGGTGGCCCCAGCGCGGTGCTCCGCCCCGTGAGGTGCATCAGGTCGGGGAGCTCACTGCTGCGCGGCCCTAAAGCCTCCCCGTCCGGCATGAGGCACCTGCGCAAGGGCCCCTTGGCCGCTTCCAGGCTTCGGCAACGACGGATGAGGTGCAGGGGCCGCGTGGACGAGTTTGCGATTTGTTTTAACAGCTGTTTTATTAGGATACAGTTTACGACAACCAGATCCGCTCACTTCCAGCGCCCGGTCCCCGGCCTCTGAGGGAATGTGCACGGAGGGTCGCGGTGACGGTGACGGTCCTCCCGGCAGCCGCCCGGCCTCAGCTGCCGACCGCACCCCGCGGCCACATGCACCTCGTCCCTGCGGCTCAGGGTCGTCATGGAAACGCGCAGGTCTGCTCTTCGCCGTCCCGGCTGCACTCGGTGTCCGCAGGCCCGTCGACGTGGTGCCGAGCAGCCGCCTGGCTGTTTTGTTTGCCGGTGGGTTCCTTTAGGTCATGCTCGGAGCGGACGCAGACGTGCGGATGACAAGGGCACCCCGGTGACCTTCCCCGACCCTGGCGTCCCAGTGGCGACGGCAGATTTCATTGGCTGCCGCTGGCAGACGGGGCCGAGGCCAGTGCACCTGTGCAGAGGGGATGGCATTTCCCTGGGCGCTGAGCGGGGATCGCACAAGTGGGCCGGGCCGGGCACGCGCAGGGGGCCGCGAGGCTGCCAGCTGGCAGGGACCTGAGCTGGGACCCACCCTCCACGGGGACGGGGCACGCGTCCTTCCCGACGGTTCTATCTCAAAGCAACGGCCCTGGGGTCCTTGGGAAGACGCGCCCACTTGTGCGAGGTGCGCAGACGTCCCCGGGGGCAGGAAGCGTTCACGGTTCTGAGTCCTTTTCCGTCCAGGCTCCAAGCTGGGCCAGGTGTTGGCCGAGCGGAGAATTGTCCTGGCAGCTCCACGTTCTCAGGGGTCTCCGGGGCCTGGGGCTGTCCCGGGGCTCGTGGCTGAGGGGGCCTCCATCCGGGGTCCCGGGGCCCTGGGTTTGGGTGGAGTCCTCGCCTGCCCGGGGCTCCGCAGCGCTCTGGCTGACTGCGCCGTGAGACGCAAACCCAAACCCTCCCGGGTCCCTGCAGTGGGGCCGTAACCCGTGTGGTGCATCCTCCGGCCCCGCCCTCGAGCGTGCCAACACTCTAAAATCTGAGCGGTGATGAGGGAGCTGGGTTCACGCTCACAAACGACCCAAGAGAAAAATGCTTTGACGTATCAGAATACACGGCGTGCCCGTCGCCACCGTCCGGGGGTCCGACGATGCAATAGCATGACCCGGGGGGCTGCTTCCTCCCGGGCTCAGGCCGCGGGCGTCCGGGGGGCGCGGGAGGGTCGGGCCCAGGGCTGAGTGTCCGTTGTGTGTGTGCGTGTGCAAGTCCCGCAGACAGAGGCCCTTTCTCTCTGCCGACCTGGCCCTCGATCTCCTCCTGGTCCCCCCTCGGCGGGACGGCGTCCAGGAGGGGACGGGAAGACGCGGCGCTGCAGGAGGTCGAGCCTCGCACAGCAAGGCCTGTCGATCCTCCCGATTCTGCTCACAGGACTCGTCTCTGCTGCGAGCTTTGCAAGAGGTCAGGGCACAGCGGCTTGTGACTGGAGACACGGACGTCTTTGGTTCCCGGGCCCGGCCCTGTGTGTCTCCCTCTGTCTCGCTGCCTAGTGACTGCCCCGTGTTTGGCGCCGTTCAGGGGCCCCGTGCCTGGGTTCAGGCCTCAGAGACTCAGGCCGCAGAAGGAGGGACGGTCGGCCTGTGTCCGTGCACTCGAGCAGCCGAGGAGGTGAGTGTGTCCTGGAGGAGCCGATGGGGAGGAGACAGAGGCACAGTGAGGGGCGCAGAGGTGAGGACCCCCCACCCCGGGCAGCGGGAGCAGGGCCAGCACGGCGGGCCGGGGCCTGCGGGTCGGGGAGGCGCCCGGGAAACCCTCCGATTGTTCACCAGTTGGAAGGAACCAGCAGATACAAGTCAAAGTGGAGGAATTAAAACATTGCGGTGCTTAGTGCAACTGCGAGGGCGGATGATGCTGAGGCACGCACACGCACGCACACATGGCTGCACGGTGGGCGATCGTCATGCGCACACATGCTCGGTGGGCAGCTGTCACTCGTGTACACACACACGCACCCACGCGCACAGTGGATGGATCACAAGCACAGACACACGGCTGACAATCGTGCACACGCGCTCGGGCACATGCACCGTGGACGGGTGTCGCGCACACACGCGTGTGCTCACAGGGTGTGCCCGGCCTGCAGCACGCTGTGCGTTCGTTCCTTACCGCACGTGTGCACACAGACGAGAAGCCGCCGCTGGGAGTGCAGAGACCCCGCCGCGGCCCGAGTCCATCCATCATTCCGCAGCCCGTTCCCAGATCGCTCACTGCACAGCTCCGGGCGCCCCCAGTATCCGTTAGTTCTGCTCCGCGAGGGGGGGTCTGCCATGGGTTCCCCAGAGCAACAGACCCCTGCTGGCCTCCCCGCTACTTCCAGGTCTGTCTGGAACTGGAGGGACCTTGCCCAGAGGAGCGCCGCCGCCGCCCCCAATGCCACCCCCCGCTGGGGAGCACAGAGCATCACGCTTCGGGGACAAAGGAAACACTCAGGACATGGAATTAGGGAAATGTCAAAGTATGTAAAGGACACTGCAGCCTCTCTGAAAGCAGGGCACTGCCCGGATCTTCGAAACCCTTTTCCATGCATTTAATATCATTTTAAGTAGCGTCATGCAATACGTGCTTGTGAACTAAGGCACTGAAATGCATTTTATTTCCAAAGGTCATACATGCCATCGCCTGGATGCCCGGAGGCCTAGGGCGACGCGTGTTTGTGTTCAGAACCTAAGAGGCGACGGGCCCCCGCACACCGGCTCCAATGGGCTCAAGTCACTACCACGAACGAGCGGGTGAGCGCGGCTGGGCCGCGGGGACCCCCCTCCCCGGCCTGTGCGTGGAGCCCCGACCGCGTCCCGGGTCAGTTTGTCTGGCTGGTGTCCTGGGCACCTCTGGCAGGAAGACCTGGGGGTTTGGGAAATGCCGCTGCCCTGACTCGAGCGTGGATGTGGGGCCGACGTAGCACGCGGTGGCGCAGCGGCCTGAGTCAGCTCAGCGCCGGGTTCTGCTGCTGGAAAGATCTGGAGAAGGAGCCAGCTCTCCTGCAGGAAGGATCGAGCGCTGGGACCCGGCCGGGGCCTGGGGGCTGCCCCGGAGCCAATGCTGACTTAGCGCCGGGACGGTGGTGCCCCTGCATGGGTCACGAGTGCGCGTGCGTGTGTGTGTGTGTGTGTGTGTGACATCACGATGAGTGTTGACATATTGTGATTTTTTTTCTGACTTTGCATCATTTTATTTGTACGTCAGAAGCAGTTAATGGCTGATGCTTATATTTTTACTGTTTCTACTTTTAAAGCAGGTTCCCTTCCTGACTTGATCACGTCTCGACTCTGTGTCAAGGGGTCAGGGCCGCAGGAGCCGAGGTCGGGGTTCGGAGCCACAGGAGCCCAAGGTCAGTGTTTGGGGCCGCAGGAGCCTGAAGTCAAGGAGTCAGGGCTGCAGGAGCCCGGTGTCAGGGTTTGGGGGCAACAGGAGCCTGAGGTCGGGGGGTCAGGGGTAGCAGGAGCCTGAGTTTTGGGGGTCAGGGGCCACCTGAACTGAGATCAAGGGGTCAGGGCTGCAGGAGCCCAAATTCAAGGGGTCAGGGGCCACAGAGGCCTGAGGTCGGGGGGTCGGGGGCCACAGGAGCCTGAGGTTGGGTTCAGGGCCACATGAGCCTGAGGTCAAGGAGTCAGGGCCGCAGGAGCCTGAGGTCAAGGAGTCAGGGCCACAGGAGCCTGAGGTCGGGGGGTCGGGGCCATAGGAGCCCGAAGTCAAGAGGTTAGGGCTGCAGAAGCCCGAGGTCAGGGGTCGGGGGCCGCAGGAGCCAACATCAAGGGGTCGGGGCCACAGGAGCCCGAGGTTGGGGGGTCAGGGCCACAGGAGCCTGAAGTTGGGGTTCGGGGCCGCAGGAGCTTGAGGTCAAGGGGTCAGGGCCGTACCTTCACTGTCTAATGATGACGGGTGAGTCTTGACCTTCGTGTAACCCTGGGAAGAAACCTCCATCCCCCCACATCTTCGTGTGCCTGGAAGAGCCTTGGCCGTGTTGTGCCCCGAGACGGGACGGCTGTCAGCGGCGCTCGTAAGGTCTCCGCGGCAGCAGCGCCCCGGCTTCCCGGGACGGCCGGGGGACGCGGCAGGAACCCCCCGAGGGGTTCGCAGCCTTCCTCGTGCAGAGGCCCCGCCGTCACCACCCGACCCTCTGCCCCACGAGGGCGCGTGTCAGCGGCGAGGGCTCTCCGTGCAGCGAGGACGGGAACTGCCCGAGTGACCCCGTCAGGTCAGCGTGGCTCAGGCATTGACCCGTCGAGCTGGCGTCGCGGCTGACCCGGCCCATGTGCACACGGCCCGGACCTCCCCCGGGGGCTTGGCCGCCGGCCTGCACTGGCCTGGACCGTGGCCGCACCCCTGCTTGACCCCGAAGCCCCCGTCCCTCGAGGTGGCCGGTGAGGGCGAGCATCCCACGTCCTGTCTGCGCCCGTCCACTTGCAGCGTATTGGGGCTTGCACGGGGCTCCCGTCCCCAGACTCCCACTTCGTGGACGGGGAGGCCACGGCCCGGGGGGGCGAGCAGGTGCAGGCGGCTTTGAGGCCGGATTAGCGAGGTCGCCAGCCAGGCCCGCAGCCAGTGCCCTTGACGCTCGGCGGCCAGGCCCCAGCGCGGCCTCGCTGTGATGAGTTAATGGCATCGTGGAGATAACTTCCCTCGCGCCGGCCCGCGGCTGTAAATAGAAACCCGTAAATAGAGCCCACGGATAAAAAAAGGGACTCGTTGAGTTTCTAGGACGTGCCAGGCGCTATTTCAGGCAGACTCGGGCGTGGATGGGAACCCGCTTCTGTCTCCACCCCGGTCCTCGCTCCCGGGCTGCTGCCGGTGTAGAAGAGGGCACACGGGCGCGGCCCCCACATGTGCACAGGCAGGCACGTTGCACGAAGGGGCACGTCTAACGCCGCTTGTTTTCACTGAAGTACAGTCCGCACCGTGCTGTGTGCTGGGCTACGTGCCCCTGAGAGTTCAGGGGATCCAACAGCTCTCCCCGTGCTCAGTGCGCATCCCGACTCTCACCGGATGTGGGGTCCGCGGCTCCCCCACAGATCGTTGGAGCCGTCCACAGCGCGGGGGGTCGGGGCCCCGGGGTTTCCTGTCTGTCCGTCCTGACCCTGGCCCGGGAGGACCCGGTGAAGCAGGCAGGAGCTCGTGCCTGCACGTGGGGGCTCCCGACACCCATCTCGAGGACGAGCGCCACGGAGGTCACGCCAGGGAGAGCACCCGTGTGACCCGGCTAGGTGCATAGGGCCTCCCGCCAGGTTTCCTAGGATCATGTTTGGATTTACGGAATATGGAAAATCTTCGGGCTCCGTGACGGAGACGTTGAGTAATGCCCAGATGCCAGCCGTCCGGGTGCTGTGATGCGCCGACACGCTCCGCCTTGTCACACTCAGGGTCCTGTTGATGGAGAAGTGGACCCACCGCCGACCGGTCCCTCCCTTCAGCGAGTGGTACCTGTTCACCTGTGACTCGGTGGGGCCGTGCTTGGCACGACAGCCCGTGTCCACAGTCTCGTTGGGGAGGTGGGCCCTGGGCCGCCAACACGGGAATGTGGGGTCCAGACGGGAAGACAGGCGGCCCCCGGGAACATGGACAGAGAAGCCCACCTGGACTTGGGGGCGGAAAAGGCATCTGAGAAGTTGGTGGAGTCCGAATGGGGGCTGGGGGAGGGGCGCGGGCTGCGGGGCGAGGCTCTGGTGGGGGCGGCCCCAACACACTCTGCGGGGCCGGGGTCGCAGAAGGCCTCGCCGGAGCTAGAGCCCGCGGGAGGGACGGTGTCCAGGAGGGACGGGGCTCGGGGTGGGCGGGCGCAGGAAGGCGTGCAGCGGGGGCTGATGGGGAGCAGCAGGGAGACCCCAAATCTGGGCCTTGGCTCAGGGCGTTTGAGGGTCCACGTGATCACTGGGAGGGGCGGACAGGCAGCTTGGCATCAAGGCTGGCGCTGCTCGCTGGACGAGGCTGCCCGGGGGCGGACGGGGTGACAGGACAGCAGCACGACGGGTGCCCGGGGGGCGGAGGCGGGGGCACAGGGTGGTGAGAGGCCCCGCGGCCCCCAGCACGGAGCAAGTCCTCTGGGTGGGTGACACGAGGTCATGGGTGACTTGGAGCTATTTTGGGGCCTGATGTGGCAGGAACGGAAGGCAGGCCGGCGACACAAAGGGCTCGGGGGGTGAACACATGGAAAAAGGTGACGTACGCGCCTCGTTCCAAAGTCCTGCTGGAGGACAGGTGGGTGGCTGCAGGGAGGGTGTGGCTGAGGGCGGGGACGTGGGGCGTGGAGCGGGGAGCCGGGGCGAGGGAAGCCCGGGCAGGTGGGGGGGCCTCTAGTCCCCAGGCAGGTAGGGGGACTGCGGCTCATGGAGGAGCCCCGAGCAGGTGTGGGGGACCTCTAGGCCCCGGGCAGGTGTGGGGGCCGCGGCCCACGGAGGAACCCCGGGCAGGTGGGGGGGCCTCTAGTCCCCAGGCAGGTAAGGGGACTGCGGCTCATGGAGGAGCCCCGAGCAGGTGTGGGGGACCTCTAGGCCCCAGGCAGGTGTGGGGGCCGCGGCCCACAGAGGAGCCCCAGGCAGGTGTGGGGGCCTCTAGTCCCTGGGCAGGTGTGGGGACCTCTAGGCCCCGGGCAGGTGTGGGGGCCACGGCCCACAGAGGAGCCGCAGGCAGGTGTGGGGACATAATGGTGCAGACAGGAAGTGAGCCCTCATCTCCAGGAGCCGCTCTGTGTGCGCCCGAGCTTGACTGCGAGGGACATACAGGCAGGAGCATCTTTCGAATGTCGCGCCTTGTCTTGCTGGTCGGGATCAGCGGCCTGGAGGAAACGCAGTGGGGGTCTGGGTGCGGGGTCGCTCCCTCCTGCCCGGGGCGGGCAGCTGTGCAGCAACGGCGGCTCGCTCCCCTGGGCGGGGGCCGGCGCTCCTGAGGCTCAGGGGACAAGAAGGTGTGCGTCCCCCCCTGCCCGGCGGGGGACAGACTCGGCCGCGGAGCACGGGGTGGGCCAGCACCTCGGGGCTGCCTGCGTCGTCCTGAGCCGGGGGTGGTTTTGAGCGCTCAGGAGTCCTGGCGGGTGCCGGGAGCCTGCGAACGCGGACAGGAATCGGGCGCGTGGCCCGGGGTGGCCCGTGGGCTCGGCTGGCTGCGGCGGCTTGTGCTCCCACGCGGTGCCTGCGGCCTCGCCCCTCCACGTGCCCCCAGGGCTGCTGGCTCCTGGGTGGTGGTTGTTGCCGTTTGACACCAGCCATTGCGACGGTGTGAGGGGGCGTCTTGTGGCCGTGACTTGCGTGTCCCTGCTGCTGGGGGACGCTGAGCATCTCCGCGCGTGGCTGCTGGCCGTGTCTAGCTCTCTGGAGAAATGCCTAGTTGGGTCCCTGGTCCATTTTAAGAATCAGATTGTTTTTGGTGGAACGACTTTTATTTAAGACCCGACATGCAGAGGTCCGATATTTTAGGCCGATTGCAGGGAGGTTGAGCAGAGGTGGCCGCCGGGCCCTGCAGACTGCTGGGGCCTCTGCACAGGGGGTGCAAGGCTGTCTGCGGGGCCCGGGGGACGGTACTGACGCCCTCCCGGAGGCGATGGGGTGTCATGGCCCCGGAGGCTGTAGGGCGGCACCTCCCAGGGGAAAGCCGGGCAGGGCCGTCCCCGGTGCACAGGCTGGGGCTGGGGGCGGCTGGGCGTGAGCCCCTCACGGCAGCCGGACGCCAGGCCCCTGGGGTCTGGGGAGGAGTGGACATCGCGCAGGCCGGGGACCGTCCAGGAGGCCGGGGAGCCTCCACCACCACAGGGGCAGGTCCTGGCAAGCGCTGGCCACATGCATCCCTGGGGGGCGACATGGGGATGCCCACGTTAGAGTCGATGGAGCCCAAGCGACAACCCGCAGCCCAGGCCGTGGGGGCCGGGATGTCCACCCGCATCGCCCTGCGCGGCGCCCTGGGGCCCGGAGACCCGAGGCTCCTTTCTCGCGAGGCCCCCCTTGGTGACGCTACACGGCCAGGGACAGTCCGCCCACCGGATGGAACTTCCCGGCAACGTGTGAGGCCATTTCTGCTGCTTCTAAGACAGGATGGAAGCCAGCAGGGCACCCTAAGGACGGTTTTGATGTTTCTGAGATACAAATAGACCTTCCTTTTCCTTTTCCTTTTCCTTTTCCTTTTCCTTTTCCTTTTCCTTTTCAAAGATTTTATTTATTCACAAGAGACACAGAGAAAGGGAGGCAGAGACACAGGCAGAGGGAGACGCAGGCTCCATGCAGGGAGCCCGACGCGGGACTCGATCCCAGGACCCCGGGGTCATGCCCTGGGTCAAAGGCAGCCGCTCCACCGCTGAGCCCCCGGGTGCCCCCCACGTAGATCTTTCTGGACTGAGCTCCACCGCGGCCCAGCGCCACGACCTAATGAGGTACGAGGGCCCCTCTGTGCCCCACCGTCCTGGGGTCTCGGTGATGCTGTTTCTCCCGAGCACCTTGCAAACTCCAGCCGAGGATTTGGAAATAAAATCACTGGTTGTTCTTTCTTTGCATCAGTTGGGCTCTTCGGGTCACGGGTGTTAGAAACCCTGCACCAGGGGCTTCCGCAAGGAGCGGCCGTGCTGTCGTGCGATGGGGACGTGCCTGAGGCCACTGCACCGTGCGGCTCCGAGCAGACGGGATGGTTGTAGGGCCCCGTGTCCTATCAGGTGGCACGTCGGCCACCCGAGTCCCGCAAACCACCACCTCCTGACTAAGCAACCTGCCTCGGGGGGAGAGACCGTCTTCTGGAGGCCCCCCACAAACCTCAGGAGGGCTCGGCGCCCCAGGACACGGCCCCCGCGGCTCACCCCCAGAGCAGCCGTCCGGGGCGGGGGCACAGGCCTGACCGCGTGGGGGCCCCTGGTGGCGGCAGGCAAGCCCCTCCCCGTGAGGCCTCGCGGGTCTGCCGGAGGGGCGGCCGGTGGTCGTCGCGGGTGCCTGTGGCGTCCCTGGGGGGTGCCCACATCCAGGTGACATGCCGGCCGCCTGCTGTGCTCGGTGCCCGTGCAGCCGACGTTTATTAAAGCAAAAGCTGGGCCGGCGGCGTGCGAGCGTGGAGCAGGACTGGACCTCGAGTCCGTGGGCCCTGGTAAGTCAGCCACGCGGCGTCACGGGCACGGCAAGGCCAAGCAGCTGGCCGGCCGGGCCCTCTGGTCTGAGGCCCGGGCCCCCCCGCGGCCCCGGCTCTTAGCGCTACGTGCCCGGTTCCGGCCCTTGGCCGTGCCAGGCGGGTGTTATTTATATTTGGACACACGCCGTGCGGAACGACGGACGCGCTGTGGCGATCCGCTTGTTAGGTGCAGCATCTGTGCTAATGACTATAAATAAGATGTAACTTGCCGACCGGGCACGGCTCCCGTGGGAGGGCGGTCCCGCTGCACCAGCCTCGGGAGGAGGCCAGCCAGCACTTGGGCGGTTTCTGGAACCAGGACAAGACAAAAGCTCCCCCAGCGCAGACCCCGAGCCCCCAAGGCCCCCTCCTGCCCCCCGGGACTGGCCGCGCGTGGTGATAAAATGCACACGAGACTGGAGCAGTTCTTGGACTCCCTGGACGCACCCGCGTGGGCGCCTGGGGGCCTGCAGCTCCGCAGGCTTGGAGAGAGGTCTGGGAACTTGTGTGGCAACGTGCACACGGGTGGGAGGAGAGCCAGGCCCGGTGTGGGGGCCGCCCGGCTCCCCGGCACGGGGTGGCTCAGGACGGGCGCTTGGCACCTTCCGACTTTCATTTTTTCCAACCCGTAGACTTTTCCCTCCTCAGATGGGGCTGATGACTGACGATGCAGGTCGTGAGTTTGGGGCGAGGCCGCCCGTGCTATATATAGCGCCTTCCCAGGCCATAAATGGGAGGGAGGGCCGGGCGTCTGGACGGACAAATAGCCTCGCCGTCCTCAGCCGGAGCTGCGTCGGGGCTGAGCCGGGCGAGGCAGGGCTTCTCTCCTCTGGGCCTGTTCCCTTTCTCTCCGGGTAAGTTCTCTCCCCTCCTTGCCTCATCCAGTTTGGGGCCCTGCGAGGAGAGGCAGCGAGCGCCGGGGCCGGGCCACCCCGAGGCCCTGAGCCGGGGGGCTGCGTCGGCTGCAGACTCCAGGTGCCACGGGGAAGCCGCCGTCTGGGGTCGCGTCCCGGGGGCTGTCCTCACGTGCCGCCGAGGCCCGGGGTGTCTCCGCGGGGCCTAGAGCCCATTCACCGGGGTCAGTGGTTTCACAGGGTCTGAGGCAGGGCCGCCGGGCAGCGGGGTCGCTCCGGCTGGGGGGTTCGCATCCCCACCGCCGGGCTCCATGCTCCACGCCGAGCAAAAGCGACACGGGCATCAAAGAGCAGGGGCAGTGGACGTCATTGCAGTGGAGTTTTAAATAAACCAGGTCTGGGTCACCCTTGCAGCGAATTTGCGGGGCCTGGGGCTGGGAGCGGGGCCTCCCCGACCGGCCAGCTCCTTACAGAAGCGAGGGGTCCGCGGGGCAATGTGAGGGGGCAGGCTGCTTCCTCAGGGCTGGTCATGCAGCCGCGTGGGCCGCGCAGAGCTCTCCGGTCCAGGAAGCTGCACATGATCCAGGGGCTCGATCGAACTTGATCCTGCTGAGGTGTCAGCACAGAAGGACTCAGGCTCCTTGGAAGCCCGGGCGCTCCGGGGCGGCCAGGACAGCCCTGCCCCTGCTGCCACGGCCCGGAAAGGGTATGGGGAGAAGCCCTGCAGGAAGTCCGCTGCCAGCAGTGACGCGTTGCCCCGAACTGGGTCTGTCACTGATGATGATTTAAGGGGCATTTTGTGCTCAATGACCTTTTCTTTTGGGACGAAGCAGTTTGGGAAGAGCTTCGGGGCACGGAGCCTGGGCAGAGCGGGTCCTGGGCCAGGCCAGCTGTGGGGGCCGAGTGCTCCCTTCCTTCCTCTGGAGCAGCTTTCATCCGGCGCATTCATCGCCCGAGGTCTTTAGCTGCACAAAGTGCCGCGTCTCTCACCCAGTGGAAGGCGGTGCATCGTGGCTGAGACGTTCCCGTGAGTTACCGTCCTTGGTGGCTTGAAAGCTGGGCTCAGGTGCCTTCGCGGGAAGGGTAGGTGCCAGCCCGTCACGGACGCGCGGCCCCAGGGCTTGAGGACAGGCTGCGTTTCACGTCCGGGGCATCACTCGCCGACGTGCGGGAGCCTCCGTGCTGTGGGGGGGCCGGGGGCCACGGGGGGGCCGGGCCAGAGTCAGGAGGGCCGGGGCCACTGGGTCTGGGCCGGGCGGGGTGCCGCTGGGCCGCTACCAATTCTGGTTGTTTGATGCTCTGCGCCAAGCACAGCGCCGAGGGGCCCACAGGGTCGGCAGGAGATGCCGGCGTTCGGGGTGAGCGAGGTGCGCGGGCTCCCGACCCCATCCCAGGTCTGCTCTCGGCCTCAGCGGTCTTAGAGCCTGAAGGCTGATGGCTCAGGGTGGGGAACCCCTTCCCCCTCTCCAGCATCGTGTCCCGCCCCCAGGGCAGCAGGGTCGCAGTAATCCCCAGGGAGCTTTCCACGCTCCGTAATTCTGTGACTCTGGAAGGTCGCCGTCTGGGGACCGTGGCTGTGAGGAGTCCGCGTGGAGGACGTCATGTGTTTGGCAGGACTGTCTGGTCCGCGCGGGGCTCGGAAGGCTGGGGTGGTGGAGGGTGCAGGTGCGCTGTCCCGGGGCGGGCCTGTCGCCCTCCCACCGTCCCTGGGTCCCTGGCGCGGGGCCTTGCCTCAGGCTCCTTCTTGATGATTCTCGTGTAAATGCCAAGAGGAAAGCGGAGCTCCGCTGGGAATCTCTTTGCCCTGTACCTGGAGGTCGGTGATCACGGACATTTAGGAATCCCGTCCGTGCATGTGTCAGAGGGTCCCTTGGCCCCGTAAGCCGTGCCGCGTTCCCTGTGGGTGGACGTCGGCCCCACTGCCTCGCTGCCCGGCATTCTGACCCACCCTGCAGGACGGATCTCAGCCGTTCCTTGTTTCCAGACACTTTGGTCAAAATGTGCCTCCTGGCCAGCATCCCCCACTTCCTGTGGCCTCGGCCCTGCTCCCCGCCCTCCCCAGCCCTGCGAGTCTACTTGTAACCTGTGAGGTGCAACTTTAGAGGATTGGATCGGAGCAGTGTCCTGGGGATAGGTTCCCTGCCCAGCTCCCCCTTCCCAGCCGAGGCCGACCCCCAGAGCCCCGCCGTCGGGCCAGAGTGACCTCTGGTTAAGTGTTCGGGTCTCTGGAGACCCTGTGTTTTCCTGCCTCCCACCTGTGCCCCGGGGGTGCCTGCCCCCGCCCCTCTCCACCTGCCAGCCTGTCCGTCGTCAAGGCTGTTCTCCAGCGTCACCTGCTCCAGGCGACCCCACTTGGCTGCCCTCTCCTGTTACATGTGTCCCCTGCGCGCTTCCCTCTGCTCTTATCTTGTATTCTAAGTATTTGTTTACGTCTCTAATCTGTGTTTTTTTTTTTTTTTTTTTTTTTTTTTTTTTTTTTTTAATCTGTGTTTTATTTTTGTCCTTATCACTCACATTGCTTTCCGTTGAGCAAGCTGCATAGTCTATAAATATTTGTTGACGCAGAATGAAAAGAAACATATAGCCCAATCTTCTGATTCCCTAGAGGCAAACGGAAAATGGCAACCGGTCCAGGGAACTTACTAGGCCTCCAGACTCCTAGTCTCACATTATTTTCACTTATATAATCTTTCTTCCATCCCCTGCCCCGCTCATCCCTGACCCCAAATGAGTTTTACCAATCGAAGTTGATTTTCCCCTTTGGAACAAGTTGCAGTGGTGGCGTAGACATTGCGGGAGCAGGACGGCCTCTGGGAGGGAGCTCAGCACCGCCTGACACCCTCTTTGCTCGTAGGTGTGCACGAAGATGTCTCTTGTCACAGTGCCCTTCTACCAAAAGCGACACAAGCACTTCGACCAGTCGTACCGCAATGTTCAGACAAGGTACCTTCTGGACGAGTATGCTGCGAAAAAGTGAGTTCAAATTCAGCGGTTGGATCGGTAGAGCTTTGTGGGCCTCTGGCATTAAAGCAGCTTTTCCCAGTCCTCTGGAAGCCGGTTTGGGGAGGGTCAGGGACGGCATGCCCCTAGTGCCAGAGGGGAAATCTGGCTCTCCTGGCTGCACAGCAAACTCCGTGTGGAGCGTCTTAGGCAACCCTGGTAGATCCCGTGGATCCTGGTAGATCCTGGTAGATCCAGTGGATCCCAGTGAATCTTATTGGATCTTGGTGGATCCTGGTAGATGCTGGTGGATCCTGCTGGATCCTAGTGGATCCCAGCAAATCTTGGTGGATCCTGGTAGATCCCAGTGGATCCCTGGTGGATCCTGGTGGATCACAGTGGATCCTGGTAGATCCTGGTAGATCCCAGGGAATCCCAGTAGACTGGCTCTGAGCCTCTCATTTAGATGATAAAGTCAGAGACTTTTTATTTTATTTTATTTATGATAGTCACACACAGAGAGAGAGAGAGAGAGAGGCAGAGACACAGGCAGAGGGAGAAGCAGGCTCCATGCACCGGGAGCCCGACGTGGGATTCGATCCCGGGTCTCCAGGATGGCGCCCTGGGCCAAAGGCAGGCGCTAAACCGCTGCGCCACCCAGGGATCCCAGTCAGAGACTTTTTAACAAATGTTTCTTGACTTTGCTGCCCCTCATACATATTTTTTTTTAAAGATTTTATTTATTTATTCATGAGAGACACACAGAGAGAGAGAGAGAGAGGCAGAGACACAGCCAGAGGGAGAAGCAGGCTCCATGCAGGGAACCCGATGCAGGACTCGATCCCGGGTCTCCAGGATCAGGTCCTGGGCTGAAGGCAGGTGCTACCACTGAGCCACCCAGGGATCCCCCCCCCCATACATCTTTCAGAACTAGGACCTGAAACGCCACCAAAATAGAAGGGCACTGAGAAGGGGCAGTGAGAGAGGAGCTCGTGGGGGCAAAGGAAAGATCACTGGAGCAAATGTCAGTAGTTTTGCTGCGATCATAATAAATATAGCGATAAGGTAAACACATTCAGGCCTCAGGGCTGGTGTGAAGCCACAGGTCTTCGGCCAGCTTCTGAAGCACAGCGCCCTCGGGGACGTGCCCCACACGCCCGTGGTCTGTGCTGATGGACAGAAGATGCTGCTGGGCGTGCCGAGCTGCGGCCAGGGGAGCTTGTGCGTGTCACCAGCACCCTATATTTAGACCTGCCTATGGCCCTTGTGTTGCCTCCCCGTTGCAAACAGCCAACCCTGCACAGCCCTCCCAGCAGCCTCTAGGAGCCTCAAATCCCTGGAGATATATATAATCGTGGCATTAGGCCAGGAGGCACCCGAGGGCACGGACGGGGAGTGGCAAGGGGAGGAGAGGTGCTCCCGTGTGAAGGGGCCCCTCCGAGGATGCGTGTGTGCAGATGGGGGCAGCGCCTGCGCAGGGGCGTACACACGAGCTCGTGTGCTCCGGGAGGTGCGAACACTGTGTGTCTGCACCCACGCGTGCCGTGCTCACTCGTGGTCGTGTGCCTGCATGTTTCAAGGCGCAGGAGAAAGGTGGTGCGTGTGTTGGGATAAGTCCGCACACGTCTCTAACACGCGTGACTGTCTCCGTGATGGCCCAGGCGTACCTCCAGCCGGTCGTCTTCCCAGAAGTCTCTCTCTCAGAAGTCGTCTTCCCAGAGAGCGTCGGACCGGGGGTCGTTTGCAGCAACCACCTGCAGTATCTGCGCAAAGCGGGTGAGCACCGCGCAGGAGGAGGAGGAGGAGCACGAGAAGAAGAGGAGGTGAGGCTGTCCTCCTCCCGCTCGCCCAGCGCAGAGCCCGGGGCATCAGGGCACCGGGGCCGGGGGCGGGAAGGATCCGAGGCCACGGAAGGGCCGGGGCCATGCGGGGAGCCCGGGGCCTCTCGTGACGGACCCTGCAGGGGTCCCGGGGTCAGGGAGTGCTGCAGGCTGGCTGCTGGCTGCCCTCTGCTCCTTCCGGCTCCTTCCGGCAGCAGATCCCGGCACGCCGTGTCCGCCCCGTGCTGTCCCCGTGGAACAGGAGGGCCCCCGACAGCGTCAAGTTAACGTGGGGTTCCCACCGGCCGCCCGTCTCGGGGCGAGCACCCAGCTGGGAGGTCCGGGAGGGGGACAGCAGCGAAGGCCCCGCACGGGCTGAGGCTGGCGGGCAGCGCGCTCCGCACAGGGGACCGGCCACGAGGAGGACAGGGACTACTGAGGACGTGAGTCTTCCCGTTGCTTCCCGATCACGGAGAAGCAGGTGCGGGCTTACGGGACAGAACAGCTCAGCCCCGTGAAAGCCTCTGCTGTCCTACCTGCGCTCGGTTCCCCTACTCCCCACACTGTTTCTAGAAAGTTTTCTCTATCGTCTGACACACTTAAAGCCTGAGGGAGGAAGCTGAGGGTTTGGTGGACGGGCTTCATTTTGAACCCTGAGCTGTGACTGAAGGGATCTGAGTGACGGGAATGTGCAGCCGAAAGGACCAGCCTTGCTTTGGTCAACCTTGAACGACCTTTCGAACGCCTTCTGGGAATTTTGAGTGCAAATTTTATGGCAAAGTAAGGATTTCTTTTGTGAGAGAATCACTTCACAATGGGCACCTTACCCAAATCTGGGTTTTCTGGTGCTGGGGTATTTAAAAAAAAAATGGTTCTATATTTATTTAGGGTTTGGGCAGGAGGAGTGGGAAGACTGGACCTTTTTGTATAATTTTATCAGCTTTTCCTTCTTGTGACCTTGAACATGTCCCAGAAACTTCCTGTGCCTCCATTTGCACAGGAGGGAGTGGAGGGAAGTGGTGCTAACTGGGGAGGTCGGGGACAGGGTGCCGTGACTCCCGTGGTCTTGGCGCGGGACAGTCCTCGCGCGAAGCCTCCCTCATTCCCGCCAGGCTGGGCCCCGAGGCCGGCAGCTGAGCGGCAGGTAGGGCGCCCGCCTGCGTGTCGGGCTCGTCCGGTTCCTCACCTCCCGTGGCAGATGCTGGTTTAACGTAGGGGACGAATCGGTCCTTCTTGAAAGATGAATCGGTGGCTCCGTGGGTGGGTCCGTTTGAATTACTGCTACGTCTTCGTGTAAAATAAAGACCAAGGAGGCGTTGGCGAGTCCCAAGATCCCAGCACGGCCTCCTGGAGGCGGCGCGGACCCGAAACACCGCTTTGGGGCCTTTCCTCCGTCCCAGCGAGAGCCAGGCCTCTGTGAGGCCGTCCGTGGCCTTGTGCCCCCGGGTCCGTGTGTGAGGGGACAGTGGGCAGGAGGGGCCCGGGCGGGCGTGGCGGCGGGCCCGGCGGTGTTGGGGCACTAGAGGGCACTCCGGCCGGGTGGACGGCACCTCGTTGTCCACACTTACAGGTCGAAGAAGCCCGATTTTGTATCTAATCCTTTTTACTCTCCTGGAGCGCGGAGGGCAGCTCCCCCGGGGGCCCAGCGTGGGTCCCACTTGAGGAGCGCCTGGGGACTGCGTGTGCGGCGCCCGGGCCGTCTGTGCCCCCACGCCCCTCTGCGGCCCTGGGAACAGCGTGGCCTCTCCACCCCTGCAGGTACCAGTCCCTGGTGGCTTCTTACGGAGAAGCCAAGCGGGAGCGTTTCCTCCGGGAGCTGGCCGAGATGGAGGAAAACGTGCACCTGGCGCGCTCACAGGCCCAGGACAAGCTGGACAAATACGCCATTCAGGAGATGGTACGGGGATCTCCACGGCTCCCGGAGACGCGTGGCGCTGTCGTGGTGGTCTCACGGCGTGCGTGTGGCCTGCCGGCACAGAGCCTCGCTCACCCGTCACGCGGCCGCTTCCCACGGTGCACTGACCTCTGCTTGCTTCCCGGGACAGGTGGAGGACAAGCTGGCCGGGGACAGGCACTCGTACCTGGAGCGGATGCGCAGGGCCCCTGAGATCCTGGTGCGCCTGAGGTCCCACACCGTCTGGGAGAGGATGTCTGTGAAGCTGTGCTTCACCGTGCAAGGCTTTCCCACCCCCGTGGTGCAGTGGTGAGTGCGCGCTTCTCTGTCCCCGGGGTCCGAGGAGGGCCACACGGCACTTTCTCCCGAGGACCTGGTAACAGTTGGTGCAACGTGCGGGTGCAGAAGACCCAGGTGAAGGAAACGCACGGCACGCACCCCATTCCTCGTCCACCTCGTGTGCATCTCCATGGGGGGCAGGTTTGCGCTCCCGCGTGTGCACTCCCAGCACCCGCCGGCGCTTCTGCTTTAGCGAAATTAACTCAGCTGAGTTTTTAGAGGATTTTCATGTAAGAACAAGTTCCTCCAGATGCCCTGGGTTTACATGAGGGGCTCTTTCAAGTCTTGGGAGACCCGCGGGGGGAGGCCTGAGCAGCACGCTGTGGGACCGCGTGCGGTGCTGCGGCTGAGCCAACCTGGTGACGTCAAGAACCAGGAGCCCAGGCCCCGCAGACCCTTTGTGTTTGTCCGTGTGTTGCATACATGTTTGTTTCCCCACTTGCTAGGAGTGATATTAGCATTACCAAAGTCTGTAGCTTGCTGCCGAAACCCAACACGTTTTCCTCAAAACCCAATTGGGGCCCTCAGTCCGGATCAGAAGATTAGCACCGGGCCGTGTGGCTGTTTGCCCGGCAGGCTGGGGAGACAGAGGCCTGCGGATCCCAGACCCCAGGGAGACGAGGTCCTGCTGTCCTGGTGGGGCGGGGAGGCCAGCTTCCTGCAGTCGGAGTCGGGATCCAGCACGCTTTGATCCTCTGGACTCTCCAGAGAGGCTGGCCTGGGACCTGCTAACACCGGCAACATTTTTTTCTTGGGTCACGATTTATCCCCAATTCCTCACGGAGCCCAGGGCGGCGTCCTGCCCTCCCTGTCATAGGTTGGGAGCGGCCCAGTGAGGCCGAGGTCTGCGAGTGCTGCTCTCTCCCGCACATCGGGCAGATGAGCCCGCGGGCCCAGGTCCTGGAAGGGGCGCTTGCAGGCACAGAGCGAGCCTTACCGGGGAGCCGCAAGGAGGCCTGGGACAAGGCGCAGACTCCACTCTGCCCACGGCCTGAGAGGAGGGTTTCCCTCGTGCAGGTACAAGGACGGGAGTTTGATCTGCCAAGCAGGAGAGCCGGGGAAGTACAGGATCGAGAGCAAGTACGGCGTGCACACGCTGGAGATCAACAGGTACGGGCTGGGCGGGCCTGGCGGGCCGGGCCCGGAGCTCAGGGCGCCCCAGATCCACGGGTTCCCGGGACTCCGCTGGTGTTCCTGGGTTAGTCTGTGGGAAGAGCTCCCTTTGTCGTGCTCCGTGTGGGGCCCCCGGAGGCAAACCCAGGGGCTCTTCCAGCCTCCAGGCAGAGGGAGAAGCAGGCTCCATGCAGGGAGCCCGACGTGGGACTCGATCCCAGGACCCTGGGGTCACACCCTGGGCCGAAGGCGGCGCTAAACCGCTGAGCCCTGGGCTGCCCAGATTTGTCATTTTTAACCAAAGGAAGATTCTGCATGTCTTTCCCTGTTCCCTGTCTCTCAAGGAGACCGTGGCACCCTGCAGGGCGCCCCTTCCCCAGCGCACCCACCCTCCCGCGGCCCGGCTGTAGCCCTCGGGTCAGCGGGCCCCGCAGGGACCCGAGGAGGGACCGTTGGGCTCCTGCAGCCGCGGAGGCCTGGCCTCGGAGCCCGATCGGCCGCGTCCCTCGTGACTCTGCACGGGTCACTAACTCCTCCCGAATCGCGATATTTTCATCTGAGAATCACTATCAACAGGGAGATGATAAAAACGTCACCCCTGCCGGCGTCACGGGAAGCACCGTGAGGAGGCAACCAGGCCACGCAGATTTTGGCCTGTTCCATAAACGCGTGTGTGCGCGTGCAAGTGGCACGGGCTCCAGGAGGGGGGAGGGAAGCTGGCGCAGGCAAGTAACCGGTAAGATGTCGACGCACAACTTCACCGAGTGCTGCACCGCTGACGAGCAGAGCGGCCACATCCCCAGGGGCTCGATTCACTTAGAGGCGAAATAATCCGCAGTAAAATAATTCTCGGTGGAGATGCGCCCCCGGCCGCGGACAAGTCGCAGCTCGACCCGCAGAGCCCGCGGCTTCTCCCGATGCGCTTCCACCCACGGGAGTCTTTCCCTTTCTAGGAAGACCTTCCAGTCGGTTCTGTGAAGGAAAAGGTCAGGCCGACGAGCTTTATCCTGGGACCCCTGGGAGGCCCAGGCCCGGGTGCTGGGAGGGAAGTGGGGTGTGCATCCCAGGAGAGGGCGGGGCCGGGCGGGGAGGCGAGGAGGAGGCCAGACTTGCCGCACAGACGTGGTGGGGTGGGGGTGAGCCTGGCGACCCGGTTCCTGGGTGCTGAGGCGCCTGCTGGGCCTGGGGGGGGGTCCTGAGCTGACCTAGGAGGGTCCCTGCTGGGCCTTGGGGGGGGCCCTGAGCTGACCTAGGAGGGTCCCTGCTGGGCCTTGGGGGGGGCCCTGAGCTGACCTAGGAGGGTCCCTGCTGGGCCTTGGGGGGGGGCCCTGAGCTGACCTAGGAGGGTCCCTGCTGGGCCCTGGGGAAGGGAGGAGCCCTGAGCTGACCTAGGAGGGTCCCTGCTGGGCCTTGGGGAGGGGAAGACCCTGAGCTGACCTAGGAGGGTCCCTGCTGGGCCTTGGGGGGGGGGCCCTGAGCTGACCTAGGAGGGTCCCTGCTGGGCCTTGGCGGGGGGGGGCCCTGAGCTGACCTAGGAGGGTCCCTGCTGGGCCTTGGCGGGGGGGGCCCTGAGCTGACCTAGGAGGGTCCCTGCTGGGCCTTGGGGAGGGGAAGACCCTGAGCTGACCTAGGAGGGTCCCTGCTGGGCCTTGGGGGGGGGGGCCTGAGCTGACCTAGGAGGGTCCCTGCTGGGCCTTGGCGGGGGGGGCCCTGAGCTGACCTAGGAGGGTCCCTGCTGGGCCTTGGGGGGGGGGCCCTGAGCTGACCTAGGAGGGTCCCTGCTGGGCCCTGGGGAAGGGAGGAGCCCTGAGCTGACCTAGGAGGGTCCCTGCTGGGCCCTGGGGAGGGGAGGACCCTGAGCTGACCTAGGAGGGTCCCTGCTGGGCCTTGGGGGGGGGCCCTGGGGAAGGGAGGAGCCCTGAGCTGACCTAGGAGGGTCCCTACTGGGACCTGGGGAGTGGCCCTGAGCTGACCTAGGAGGGTCCCCGCTGGGACCTGGGGAGGGACCCTGAGCTGCCCTAGGAGGGTCCCTGCTGGGCCTTTGGGGGGGGAGCTGAGCTGACCTAGGAGGGTCCCTGCTGGGCCCTGGGGAAGGGAGGAGCCCTGAGCTGACCTAGGAGGGTCCCTGCTTGGACCTGAGGAGTGGCCCTGAGCTGACCTAGGAGGGTCCCTGTTGGGTCCTGGGGAGGGACCCTGAGCCGACATAGGAGGGTTCCTGTTCCAAGGTGGGGCTGGGGTGAGGTTCAGAGCCTGACCCCGTAGGCCCAGGGGAGGCGGCCAGCCCCCACCCCACCCACGGGAAGTCCCTCCGACCTCTCTGTGCTTTTCCTCCTCACACTCACTGGTTCCACCACTGCCTCCTGCAGGTTCCTCAGCTTGGGACTTGGGGCTGGTGCCGGGCCTGAGCCCCCCGTGCTGCCCCTGTGCCTCCCTCCAGGACGGCAGCTGCTCGGGAGTGGCCAGCCCCCTGCGCCGGGCTCAGGGCCTCCCCTCCTCACCTGGCCTGGCAGGTTCCCCATCACCAGAGCCGTCACCTCCCCTGCACGTTGCTCACGGCAGGTGTTACCACCTTATGATGTGGCTGAAACTTTGTGACAAGTTATTACCCTGCTTTTTCTGGGTAAATTGGAGGCTCTTTCAAAAAGCTGGAGGGCCTGGCGTCTGGGCCTCCTGGTGCTGTTTACTGAGAACCTACTGTGGGTCAGGAGCAGGTCCGGATGCTTGAGAACAGGCCCCAAACCCAGGTCTTTGAGGTCTTACCACCCGGCATAAGGAGCTGAGCCGGAAGCACAGGAATACAGTGAGCCCCGCGGTAAATCAGGAGGCCGTGGTCGCAGGCGTGGGGGCTGTGGGGGGATGAGCCCTGGGCCTCAGGGTGGGCTGGGGGGGGTGAGCCCCGGGTCAGGGCCTAGTGTGGACTGGGGGGGGGTGAGCCCCGGGTCAGGGCCTCAGGGTGGGCTGGGGGGATTAGCTCCGGGTCAGGACCTCAGGGTGGGCTCGGGGGATGAGCCCCGGGTCAGGGCCTCAGGGTGGCCTGGGGGGGTGAGCCCGGGTCAGGGCCTCAGGGTGGCCTGGGGGGGTGAGCCCGGGTCAGGGCCTAGTGACAGGACACCATCGGGGCGAGGCTGCGGGAGATGGGGGGGCCGGGCTGTCGGTGGCCACTGGGGCGGGAGGGCTCAGGGCCTGCAGGCTGTGCAGGGAGAGGCAGGGGGCAGGCCAGGCTGCCGGGCAGGGGCGCCCTGGACGCGGCCTGGTGGAGGCTGCGGGTCTGGGCCCACGCGTGTGCCGGGCCGGGGGTCCTCGCCGTGGGGTTGGGCCGCCCTGGCCCTGGCTGAGGCCTCTGAGAAGGAGGTTGTCTCCTCCGTTTCCCACGCCTGCGGGATCTGAGGGCCTGGAAGCCCCGTGTGGGAGAGCGTCGCCCTCGGCGTGGAGGCTGCGCCCGCGGCCAGAGCCGTGTGTCCCCCTAGTGCGGGGCTGTTGGGTCCCGCGGGTCAGCCTGGGGTCTCAGTGGGGCGTCCAGGGCGTCCAGGGACTCCGCTCCCCGGCGTCAAGTATGAAGCCTTTCCCTTAGTCGTGGGGTGGTCGCCGGCCCTGAACCCCACGGGCGTGGGCTGCACCCGGGCCGCAATGCCGTGGGGTGCGGCTCGGCCCGGCCTGGCGCTCGTGTGTCCCCGACCCGGCCGCGGCTGCCGGCGGGGCGGGGGGGCTCCCTGGGCTCAGCTGTTCATACCGCAGTGCTGAGTGGCCGTCATTCGATCCGGGCGGCCGGGCGGCGTGGAATGTGCTGGCCGCACCCGGGGCCGCGCGGGGGCGGGGGGGCCCTTCCTGCTGCCGCCGGGGGTGACGTGAGCACCGGGAATACTCCCCGGCCGCCGCCTGGATTCTTCAAGTGCTTGTGACCCCGAGCCACCCGCCCTATAGGCTCCCAGCATCGTCCCGGGTCCGCGGTGCGAGTCCTGCGTCTCCCCGGGCTGGACGTGCTCCTGCCGAGCGGCCTCTGGCCTGCTGCCCGTGCCCCTGCCCCGGCCGCAGCTGTCGGGCCCGCTCAACGCCCCGTCCAGGGGGACGCTGGGCCACACCAGGCCAGGCTCCGAGCCCTCGACATGTGTCCCCGCCTCTTTCATGGGGACCCCACGGCGTGTGTTTGTCCCATGTGGTTGTTCAGGCGGCGCGTGGGGACCCCGAGATGCGGAGGTGCCCGTGGGCTCTGCACGGACCGAGGTCCCTGTCCCCCGGGAACCCGTCCTAGGGAACACGAGGCCTCCCAGTCACCCGGGGCCATGTCTCTGGGCGTGGCCTGGGGGGCGGAGAGGGACCGTGTCCTGCCGGGTCGTGGGAGGCCCCTGGGTCCACAGGCTCCCCCGAGACGCAGTTCTGAGTGGGGTGCGGTCTCCTCACACCCCGCATGCCCGCCGGCCCCCGTGTGCTTCGTGTCTGCACCAGCGTCCCAGTCCCGTCACCTGCTCGGGGGGCACAGGGCCAGGCGGGTGCGCTCGCTCATGATCCGAGTGTGGCCTGGCGCGCGTCGGGGAGCAGAGAACATGCACAAGCCGTGAGACGGGGTGACTGTCCCGGAGCCCCGGTCAGGCCCCCCACTGGGTCAGGGCTCCCCACTGGGTCAGACCCCCCCAAGGGTCAGGCCCCCTCCCCCTGATCAGGCCCCCACCCGGTCAGGCCCCCCCATCCCGTCAGGCTCAGCCCTCGTCAGGCCTCCACCCCCGTCAGCCCCACCGCGGGCACCTGGGCGACTGCAGAAGTCAGTGGGTCTGAGCGGGGCCCATGCGCCCGACGCCCTGAGGACGCTGCCCTCCTCTCGTGGGTGATGGCACGGAGCGGGGCGCAGGCACCCCGAGCACGGGGCAGGGTCCAGCTCCCCGGTGAGCCCCGTCCGCCCGCTCAGTCCTAGGTGCTAAGAGGCCTGTGGCGCTCACGAGCGAGCCGGCTCTGCCCGGATCATTCTCCATCGGAGCAGCCGCTCAAGGTCTCAGGGGAGATGCTCCGGGTGGGGGCCGCCTCCGCCCGGACTCCCGCGCCCCTGGCTCCCCGGTCCCCGCCCCGCCCCTTCGGCCCGGCTCTGCAGACACCGCTGGGTGCACGCGGGCGAGGGAAGTGTTGGCGCAAGTGCAGGATCCCCCAGATGCCGCGGCCAGGCCCTGGGTCCTCGGGGCACCGTGAGCTTTGGTTCAACCCCAAGCCTCGAGTAAACCTCCTGTTTCCCGAGACTGGGATTTTCCGTGTTACTTCGTCCCGGATGGATGTGGTCCCGATGCCGCTTCCCGGGTGGCCAGGGGACGACAGACACCAGCTTCGTGCGCCTCGTGCACCACACGCCCCAGGGGTCACATCCCCCCCCAGGTGCTGGGCAGTGCTCCTCTCCTGGGGCGCTGGAGGCCCCAACCCACCTGCCAGAGAGCGCCCGGCATTTAGTGGAAGCTCCTGCTCCTCATCCGGGGTCCCCACCGCGGGGTCGGGGGGCCGTTGGTCGCGGCCAGGAAGTGAGCTCCCACGTCTGCAGGGTGGTTTGGGGCCAGGCTGCGCAGGGGCTCCACCCGGGGTCACGGGGTCAGCTGGCCGCGGGCGCCGGGTCTCTCCGGGGGGACACGCACCCTCCCCGTGGGTGCTGCCTGCGGTGGGCGCAGCTCGGACACCTCAGGGCACCGCCGGGTGACCGTGAGCTTTGGGGTTGGGCCGTAGCGTCCCGTGCACACGCGGAGTCCCCGTTGGGGGGGGAGGATTCCCTGGACGTGGAGGTGACAGGCGCCCCCTTGGCCCCTACAGCCGGGAAGGCGGCCCAGTTGGGGTGGCCCGCGGGAGCCCAGGCCGCCCGGACGGAGGCAGCTTTCAGGAGAGCCGCGAGCGTCCGCAGGGCAGAGGGAGGCCAGGCCGGGCTGCAGCAGACCCGCGTCTATATAACCCCCTTCCCAGGGTGGACCCCGCGTCCGTCCTACGTCACCCCCGGCAGAGCATCGAGGCCACATGAGGGCTTTGGAGGACCGTGCTCGGATCCGGGGGGCCCGGGCCCCTCCAGACGGCCGGGCCTGAGGACGCCGCCTCCCTTTCTCTCCCCCAGGGCAAACTTCGACGACACCGCGACCTACTCGGCCGTGGCCACCAACGGGTACGGGCAGGTGTCGACCAACGCCGCCGTGGTGGTGAGACGTGAGTGGTCCTCAGGGGGTGGGGGGCGGGGGGCGCCCCCCATGGCCCCCACGCCCGCCGCCTGCGCCGCTCACCCGCCTGTCCCGCAGGGTTCCACGGAGACGAGGAGCCGTTCCGCTCGGTGGGACTCCCCATCGGACGTAAGTCACCGTTCCCCCCTCGCGCCGAGAACCTGCAGGGGACGTTACTTCCTGGGGGTCCAGCCTTTCCTTAAGTCCCGTTTCCAAAGTCCCTGCGAGTCCTTCCTGGCCGGGCGAGCGCAGCGACGGTTCCGGGGCCAGGGGGACCTGGGGCCCATCACCCCTCTCCCCGCTGTGCGCCCCGAAGCACAGGTGACCCCGTGCAGCCGCCCCATCAGGAGGCGAGGCCAGTGCCCCCCCCCCACCCCGGGGCCGGGCGGGGAAGCCGGGTGACACGTCGCTGTGCTGTAGCCTCTCGGGACCAGGACTTGCCGCACGGCCCGGCGCCGGGGCTGTTGGATGGTCTGGGCACGCGGCTCAGGGCGGAGCTATGGTGGCCGTGATTCGGGGTCCGGGTGTCGCAGGTCCGGGTCGGTGACGGAAGCGCCGACCCCGGGCCTGCGGGGGAACTGGTGGTGCCCCTGGCACCGGCACCCTGTCAGCCGTCAGCCCGTCTGCACCTGTTGTTCGGGGTTGTCCCGGGTCCCACGCTTGCGGCTCCTGCAGGAGCTTGGATGGGCGCAAGGGCCGAGTCGGGTGACCCCTGCCTGCTGTTGGGAGCCGGGGCGTCGGGAGGTGAGGGCAGTGCTGGCGGAGGGGACACCAGCCCCGGAGGTTCCTGCTCCCGACAAAGAGCTCCCTGCGATGCACGTGTTTCCCAATTGTAGATTTTTTTTTTTTTCTGTTAAGACTTTCCTGCATTTTCTTCCGGGAGCTTCTCCTTCCCTGCTAAACATCATATTTTTGAGACTTATTTTCGGTGCTGGGGGCCTGTGGCTGATCGGGTGCCGGGCCTGCACCGGAATCGCGCACCGGTGTGTGCGGCCCTGACGCAGGATCCCGCCCCGCCCTGTGCCCCCGCACACCTGTGCCCCCGGGCAGGCCTCAGCGTCTCGCAGTGGGGGCGGCCGAGGTCACGTGTCGGCCCAGCGGGCAGCCGTCTTCCTGGGGCCGAGCCTCTTGTAGCCGCTGCCACCCCCACCCCCCGATGCATCCTCACTGGGCCCAGGGCTTGGACGTGACCGTGGGGACACGTCCGGGGATGCGGCTCCGCGGGGCGGGGGGCGCGGGGAGCTGCTCTGGCGCCGGCCCCTCCTGCTGTGACCGTGTCCCCTCCCCGTGCAGTGCCCCCCTCGTCGGTGCTTCCATACATGCACTTCGACGTGCAGTTCTTAGAGAAGTTCGGGGTCACCTTCCGGAGAGAGGGCGAGACGGTCACTCTCAAGTGCACGCTGCTGGTGACGCCGGAGCTGAAGCGGGTGCAGCCGCGCGCCGAGTGGTACAGAGACGGTGAGTGGGGCGGGGGGGCGGGGGTCACTGCCCGGGGCTCGGGGGGCTCTCCCGCGGGGGGTCGCTGCCCCGGGGCTCTCCAGCGCGGCTGTCCTCCCCCCCGGGGCGTGCGCACCTTCACCTTCTCTGGGTGGGGGCCCCGCAAGGAAACCGGGTCCCACTTGCGTTTACTCGGGACCTGACACGCTGCAAAATAGGACGAAGAACCGTCAGCCTGCCCGCCGGGTGCTGAGGGTGTCGGGGGGAAACAGAGTCACGGAGCAGGTGTCGTCAAGGCGCGGGAAGCGTCCCAGGACAGGGTGCAGGGTTTGCCCCCAACGTGGCGGCGACCACGCGTCCTGGAGCTGCAGACACTCTCCGTGGCCCGGGGGGCCGTGGCGCCTCGGTGGCCCTGGGTGTGTGGGGCGCGTGTTCCGAACCACGGTCCGGCCCCTCCCTGCACCGAGTGGGCTTCTCGGAGGTGAGGGGTCAGGGGTTAGGGGTGCAGGTGCCCAGGCCCCATCACCGTCAGGCCGCCGGGCTGGGGAATCCCCGTGGGGACAGCGGAGACCACCCTCTCTGGCCTCTCTGTAGATGTTAAAACGCAAGGGGATTGTTTTTTTCTTTTTACTTTTTTTAAAATCATGGAGCCCTGAGGCAGCAGGAGGCTGGTGCGCCCGAGGGGACGCTGGCCCAGGAATGCCGCCCCCGCCGGGCACCCGAGGTGCAAACGAGAGGCCAGGACGCGGGGGCGAGGCCAGGACCCGGGTCGAATCGGGAGAACCAGGGCCGCTTGTGTTAAATCCCGGGGCGCTTGGCTGTGGTTTGCGCTTGAGGCCGACGGGGCCGCAGACGGGTGACCCCGCTCAGGGACCGGCTTTGGGCTGGGCGCTCCCTCAGGGGACCCGCCTGCGGCCGATGGCCTGTGACCCCCGTGTGCCCCGGCTGCACGTTGCCTTGGGTGTGTGACCCGCTGCAGAGGGCGGCAGGTGCCCGGGCAGGGCCAGGGCCGCAGGCTGTGCGGGGACCCGCATCTCACTCCACCCCGGCTGGCGCCCCACCTCCCCCTGAACCCCCTGCCTCACCCTGACCCCCATCTCACCCTGACCCCCCATCTCGCCCTGACCCCCCGCCTCGCCCTGACCCCCCATCTCGCCCTGACCCCCCACCTCGCCTTGACCCGCCCCATCTTGCCCCAACCCCCCCGCCTTGCCATGACTCCCCGTCTCGCCCTGCCCCCCCCGCCTTGCCCTGATCCCCCAACTCGCCCCGACCCCCCGCCTCGCCCTGACCCCCCCTGCTCCCCACGCCCCAGGCTGGGGGTCGAGGTACAGGCGCCGCGGACCCCGTTCCCCGAGGCCTCGGGAGCCGTCGTCTGCACTCCGAGCCCGTGGCCTGTCGTCTGTCTGTCCTTCCTGGGCTGGGACGCGCTGGGACGGGACTTGGCTGCCCGGCGTGCCCCGATTTACGTCTGGCGTCCTTGGCTGCGCCGTGGGCCTGGGCTGATCCTCGGGAAGGCGAGAACCTGGTAAAGCACCTCCAGGGGTCTGCTTTCCCGACGCCTCTGCACCTTCTGCTTTGCCTCCGAGGTGCCGCGTGGGGAAAGTCACGGTCTGGGACCCGCGTGGCCCGAGCCTGGAGGTGCAGTGCCGGGCACGACAATCAAACACGACACTTTCCTTACATGGACGTGGTTTTTATGGCAAAAAGCTCCAAGTTATGATGTCGTTCACGGAGCAATCGGGGCCACCCCTTGGCTGTAGAGGGCGTGTCGGCGCCGAGCGTTCACGCTAACCCGGGAAGGCGCATCCACGTGTGCCCCGGTGCCAAGCCGTGTCTCGGCGACAGAGGCCGTGATGCTGCGAGCTGCAGGGCTCCGCACCGCGCTCGGCTGGGCGCTGCTCTATTCCTTCCCTGCTGGGCACGTTCTCGGGTGACATCGCCCTCAGGCACCTGCTCCCTCCCGCGTGGCCCCAGCGTGCTGGGCACCCAGACAGCGCACCCGCCCCAGGCCTCGGGCTGACGTCCGGTCTGCGCTCCTGCGGGAGGGACGCGGGGCATCTGTCCGCCCTCTCCGACCCTGGACGTAGCCCCGGAGGGCGCGGTGGTCGCCCCTCGTCCGTCGGCTGCCCCTGGCTCCTCGCCTTCCGGGCTGGCTCGTCTTCCGGGCGCCCGTGGGGCTGCTGGGAGCCTTGGGGGTCCTCCGCTGTCGGTGGCGACGGCACCTGGCGGGCTGTCGGCACAGGGCAGAGGCGGGGGCCCAGGGGGGTGGCCCCGGGCAGGCAGGTGGGCCCGGCCGGCCGCCGACCCCACGAGCAGAGACACGCTGTGCCTGTGGCTGCGGTCGCTGAGCGTGTGCTGGCCTGCGGACGCCTTCCCCACGGAGTGGCCCACGGCGCGCCTGCCCCTGTCGCGGAGCTGAAGCTTCCCTCGTCGGCGTCGGGCCCGCAGGTGCGGGGTGACCGTGCGGCGACCGCTCTTTCAGATGTGCTGGTGAAGGAGTCCAGGTGGGCCAAGATGTTCTTCGGGGAGGGCCAGGCGTCCCTGTCCTTCAGCCACCTGAACAAGGACGACGAGGGCCTCTACACCTTGAGGATTGTGTCCAGAGGGGGCGTCAGTGAGCACAGCGCCTTCCTGTTTGTCCGAGGTGCGAGGTGGGGGAGGGCGCGGGAGGGGGGGAGGGGGGAGGGGGTCACGCGTTGAACCAGAGCTAGAAGAGGGACTATTATAACTTAGAGGAAAAGATAAAGGAACAAATGCAAAACATACGCACTCGCCCTCCCCGCCCCCGCGAGACAGCACGAGCTTGCAGGCCCGGGTTCTAGAACCTCCCGCAAGTCTCTCCCCGTGTATCAGGTTGGCGTTGAGCGTCCCTTCCGTTCTCCGCCTACGCCCTCTGGCAAGATGTTTCGCCCCATAAAGATGCAACGGGTGCAACGTGGTGAAGCTGCCGGGGCTCGCTCAGCCGCAGGGGGGACGATAACGCACATGGGGCTCCGTGATGCTTGAGAAAGATCACCTGTGGCTCCATGTCAGGGAAGCCCTAGCTTTTAATACGTGGAGGAGAACGGAACGAGGCGTGCCGCGCTCATGGTCACGGGGCGACCGCAGGGTGCATTGGGGTCAAAGGTGCGGCCAGGCCGCCTTCTGAGGAGCCGGGCCGGCCTTCTGCGCCCTGTGACGCGCGGCGGAAAGCAGTGCTTCCTGCAGCCTGGTCTCGGACGGGCTCACGGGGTGCAGGGCCGTAGGGGCCCGGCCGGTGCAAAACCCTGAAGGACAGACAAGTCTAAGGTGATATTTCTCAGGCGTTAGAAAGGCCACGTCACCCTCATTTCTTCGGTCAGTTGACGTGACGTTACGTGACCTTCAATTTTGGGATCGATCATGAAAAATCGTAGACTTGAGTGTTTTATGGAGGATGGAACGTCTTGGCTTTCAGAGCTCAGACACGCGTTCGCTTCTCGTCGTCGAGTCACGGGGACGCGAGGGTTAAGCAGAGGGTCGCCCGGGGTCGAGGAGGTAGCCTGAGTTAGAGACGCAGGCAGCAGGCCTCTCGGCGCCGCCGCAGGCCTTGTCTGTGCTCCCACCACTGCAGACGCCGACCCGCTGGTCACCGGGGCCCCGGGCGCGCCCATGGACCTGCAGTGCCACGATGCAAACCGCGATTACGTCATCGTGACCTGGAAGCCGCCCAACACGACCACCGAGAGCCCCGTCATCGGCTACTTCATTGACCGGTGGGTGCCCGCTGCCCCCTTCCAGGGCCGGAGACGTCCCTGAAGTCAGGGTTGGCACGTGAACCCGCTCGCTTGGATATTTGTCTGAACTCAAGTTCGTGACTCTGTTGTTGACGAGATCAGGTTCCTCACTCCGGTTCTTTGGCGCTCCAGGGTGTTGGACCCGTCCCAAGTGGCGGAGCCGGGGAGGGTAGCTTTCTCGGTGTTGTCTTCGTTCGCTGGTTCGACACCCAGCGCTGGGTCCCCTCCAGCTTCTCCAGGCGCGTTGAACCCTGGTTCCGGGTTCTGGGGGGCATTCGGTCCCGCTTCTCCCTCTAGAGGAGGAGAAAATGGGCAATACAGACGCACCGCTGGGAAGATTGGCCCGTGCGTACCCAAGGTCCATTCTTCATTGAATTAGGTGTTGTTGCTTCCAAGCAAAAACAAAACAAAACAAAACAAAAAAACCAAAAAACCAAAACGCTGACATTTCAAAACATACAATACTGGAATTTACCTTTGAGTTACTTTACTGACGTCAGTGTGGGTCATCGTTAAACCCCTCACGTTCCACTCCTTGGCGCTCAGGGCCTGGGAGGAAACCACGCAGAGCCAATGAATTTACTGGACGTACCATTTATGCCCCAATTACGCAGTCCGACCACCGAGGGAAGTGGTCGTCAGAGAAAATGAGTTCAGACGTGAGAAACGGGGTCTAGGAGACTGGGGCACAGGACGGTGGCTCGGGGGAGGGGTTTAGGATGCCGTATGTATAAAGCACAGTAAAATAAGGTGTTTATTTCAGAAAAATCAACGGAGTCTGGCTGCCCTTTGGCATCACGCTGGTCTTGTTTGGGTACAATGTTTGCCATCAGGATGATATTTGGGGGATGCTAAGGTCAGATATGAGGGATGCATTGGTCAGGGTTTACCTTGGATTTAAAAAAAAACAACCATCAAAACAAGGCCATTTATTTTCTGTTTTCCTGGGGCTTTTGAAAAATTTTCCAGCCATTTGGCAAAAACGATTTCATGGCCCTTCTCAGTAGTGATCCGTTCCCCTCCCTCCTTCCTTGAACAAGAGGATCACCACAGGACGTTCGGGAGGGGGCGCCGGCTGCCCCTGCTGCCCCTGCTCGCCCTCCTGCCCTGCCGCAGCCCGGGTGGGGGGCGTCCCGCGGCCAGACTCGGCGCTGACCACGTCCTGCCGTAGCCGGTTGGCACAGGTCGGTCGCGAATGTGCACAAAAGTCCCGAATAATCCGGAGAGAGAGGGCGCGGGTTCTTTCTAAGGCGCATGCGCAGCCCTGGCTCAGAGCTGATTCCCCTGAGCTTGCCCTGTTCTCCTGGGGATCTGACATGACCTTCTGGTGCCGAAAGTTCTCAACCTGGGAATAGTGGAGCCTGATCTCGTCTGCGTCTCCAGGTGTCCGGTCAGGACTTAATGTTTTCAAAAGACCCCCAAGTTCCACGTGAGACGTGCTGGGAAGAACGGACCGAGCCGGCGTTGGGAGAGATTGGGATCCTCGGGCGCGGCCCAGGGGCGCCCGCAGGGGGCAGGCAGGGAGGCCGCCTGTGCCTGTGCGTCGGGCGCGCGGGGAGCTCAGGGCACCTGCCGATTTTGCCTGTAACTTGGAAAAAGGACCATCCCGGGTGCATCTCATGGGACCTTGGAGGATATTTTGGCTAAATATAGCTGAAGGCGGGGAGCGACCTTCAAGCTATGAATTATAAGGCTTTTAAATATACAAATAGATATATTTGACGTTTCCTAAATAGCGCTGTCTTTAGAGTTTATGCTGCTGCTTATAGAAACCTAGAGCTTCAACCGTGTCGATCTCCACCATCCCTCGGGGTCGTTTCCCGTTACGGTCGCTTTCCGTCCACGCGGTGTGTGTACGGTGCACGCAGAGGCCTGTGTGTCTCCATCAGGCTGACGTATTTGTCGCTCTTCCTCTTTTATCTGAAGATGTGAAGTGGGAACGGACAACTGGGTTCAGTGCAATGACGCGCCCGTGAAAATCTGCAAATACCCTGTGACTGGACTTTTCGAAGGCAGGTCTTACGTGTTCCGCGTGAGGGCGGTCAACAGCGCAGGCATCAGCCGGCCGTCCAGGGTGTCCGAGGCCGTGGCCGCCCTCGACCCCGTTGACCTCAGGAGGTTGCAAGGTAGGTGGCGCGGACTCCGGGCCTCGGATCACGCGGTGGGCTCTTTCTCTTCCGCACTCAGCCGTGTACGGGTCCGAAGAACGTCTTTGGAGGCTGAGGGTGGCTCGGCGCCCTTTCCCCGCGGCCGTCCGTGCTCGGAGCCGCGTTAGGAGTGGGCACGGCCAGGCCGGCTCACCACATTTCCTGGTGCTCTTGGCCGGACTCCAGCCAGATGGGTTCAGAATTAGAATTTTCCTGGTCCGTTGGTGATAGAATCTCAACACGTAATGAGACACAGAAAGCTTTGACACCGAGCCACTTGGGTCCCAAATGACGCTTTCACGTGACGCAGATTCCCGAGAGGGATCGGCCCCTTGGTTGTGGTGTGAAGCGAGCCGCGACGTTTTCCTTACCCGCGGGGCCTTTTGTGCCCGGACACAGCTCCGAGGAGCACCGCGTCAGGACATCCACCCTGGTGTCTTTGGAGTTGGGGTGTGGTGTGATCATCACCTACGGGGGGTTTGGATCACGCACACACTCAGGGAAACTGGGGCTTTCTTAGGGGACCTTTGGATGCCAAAGTCCGCATCAGCCTTTCTCTCCGCAGCGGTCCACTTGGAGGGGGATAAAGAAATCGTGATCTATCAGGACGACCTCGAGGGTGAGTGGCCCTGCTGCATGCCCCGGGGATGCGGGATGGTGGTCGGAGGCCAGAGCGGCAGACGCAAGACCCAGCGGGTGGGGACCGCCACGCGCGTACACACGGGGCCGTGGGTCACACCTGCAACAGGAGCGAGGCAGGTTGAGGGAGGGTCGGCCCCGGGGTCCTGCATGTGGCTTCATCGCCTCCACGAGGGATCTGCGTCCTCCAGGGGCCGCACAGGGACGTCCACGCTGCCCGGAGCCCTTGTCTCCAGCCGAGGCTGGGTCCTTTCTCTGAGGCTCCGTGAGCAGAGGACGGGTTCAGGTTTTCTTTTGAAGAGAACATCTCATCTCTAGCATTTTAGCAGAAGTGGACTGAGTTCCTCCTGCCAGTATCCCTGGCCCGAAAGTTCGCACTTCCCCCACTTAGGCTGAGTTTTATGAGCCCTTCTCTTTGCTGCTCCGTTCAGGGATGGCAGAGGGTCGGCTCGTTGAGGAGGGGAACCTAGCGCGATTACTCGGAAAGCCGAAGATTTTAAACAGACGTATGCAATGAGAGTTCACGGGGGACAACGAACTGGTTGGAAATTAAGAAACATGGATTTGGAGCTAGTGCCCCAGGAGGTGGACTTTGAAGCTTTCCTTTAAAACTGCTGTGGACCTCAAAAAATATACATAAAAAAAACCCTCCTGAGGTCCCAAGCGCTTTCCCCGGAGAGCTGAGGACTCAGGGGTTCAGTGGTTGATCTTCCTATTTGCCCCCAGATGGTCCCCAGACACCGGCTCTTCTGCACCTGTAGCGGCTCTTCTCTAACATCTCGAGAACACGTCCTTCTCCACCATATTTAGTCTTCCTTAGCTCCTCCACTTCCAGACATAGAAATTGGGGAGGATGCCCGGTTAATTAATAAGTAATAGAAATAATTCAGGAAAGGGTGACTCACTGTGACTTCTAGATAACGGGCTGAAATGTCGTTATTTGCGTAATATCTGGCTCTGCTCAGCGTGGACTCCGTGGTCTCATAGCAGACGGGCCTGAATGAATAGGCGTGTTTGACACGAGAAAGAAGGACGTTCCCTCTGTCACCTCCGGGGTGGATGGGGTCCGTGAGGAGGCGACTACCCGAGCTCTGCTGCGTGGGCCTCTGGACGTTCAAATAAAATCACCCCAACGAGGAGGCACACGTTGCACACTAGGGCCGCCGGCGGATGGGGCCGCGGGAGTGCGTGCCCTGCTGGGGAGGACAGGTCTTCATCCGTCGTATCCACGGCACATTGGAAAAGACCTAGCGTTCCAGTCGCTGCGACGGAAGCGTAGTTCACAGACACAACAGATCCCATTTCCAGCTGCAGGGAAGTCACGGACGCCCCGTGTCGCGTTTCTGCTTGCGTTTCCTCTGATAAGGAGGCAGGTTGTCTGGCTCCCTGGGGCCCGGGATGCATTCTCGGGTGGGGCTGCCTCACGGTCACGCTGCTGAGGCTCCGCTTGCGCAGAGGCCAGGACACCCAGAGGCCAGGCGGCTGGAGACGCACACTGGGGCGAGGCTGTGCACACGGCGTCCTGGCTGGTCCCGAGGCCTGGGCAGACCCCAGAAGAAGTGGGGCTCCGGGGACCTGCTCTGCTTTGCAGAGATCGAGGGTTTATTTTACTCAATTTGCACAACAAACACCTTTTCTAATTCAATGACAATCCGTAGAGACAGGGATTCCCTGCCCCGTTCAGCCCACTTCTGGGCCCCAACAGGTGCAGTTAGGAGGGTCTCCCGGTCGCCACCCTGACGTCCTTCCTTCCTGGAGACCCGTCTGTTTCCTGTTTGAGCTAGAAAAGAGCCGGCAAATGCCGTTTGTTTTAATGAAAAACAACGGTTAAAAAATCTGTTGGTTAAAAAATCTGCTCCTCTGCTATTTTACAGGGTTTTTTTAAAAATTTATTTTTATTTTTTTGCTCAGTTTTTCTAACCAGTTTAATTTTCAAGTCTTCCTCAAACGGTTTAATCTGCCAGTGCTCTCCTCTTTTTTTTTTTTTTATTTATTTATGATAGTCACAGAGAGAGAGAGAGAGAAAGAGAGAGAGAGAGAAAGAGGCAGAGACATAGGCAGAGGGAGAAGCAGGCTCCATGCACTGGGAGCCTGATGTGGGATTCGATCCCGGGTCTCCAGGATCGCGCCCTGGGCCAAAGGCAGGCGCCAAACTCCTGCGCCACCCAGGGATCCCATCTCCTCTTAATAGCATCCAACTTGTCCAGCCTTTCTTGAGTTGGTCCCTTGAGAAATGCACGCCCTGTCCCGGGCCTGGCCAGAGCCGGCGGGTGCAGATCCCTTCCGCTAAGTACAGGTCCGGGTGCTCAGGGGTCGAGGAATCACGCGCTCGTCTACACACCTGCATTCTCCTAAGCTCTGTCACCTCGAAGATTCTGAAAATCCCAAATAGAGTTCGTGTCTCATGGACTTAGAGGAAAACCTGCTGGCAGCCCGTGGAGGCTGCGGTGTCCTTGGGTGGGTGGAACAAAAGGCAGGACTTGCAAATGGGGGACCGAGGCCCAGGCCCCTGTTCCACAGCCCGGGGATCCTGGGAGAGCCCTGCAGCTCCCTGAGCTCCGTCCTCGTCCCATAGGGATGCGACTCACAGGGCTCCAGGGAGACTTCGTGCTCCTGAAGCAGAGCACCCCGCCCCTGTACCCATCACTTAGTGGCCCCCGGTACCCCAGGGTGATGCATTCGGACTGTCCTCTCATCTTGGCTTGCTTTCTTTGTTTCTTTCTTCCTTTTCCTTTTAAAAAAATACTTTATATATATATATATATATATATATTTAATATTTATTTGAGAGGAGCAGAGGGAGAGGGGGAGGATCTCAGAGACTGAATCCCTCGGAGAGCTGAGCACGGAGCCTGACGCAGGGCCGCATCCCATGACCCCGGGATCACGACCTGAGCTCCACCGCTGCACTGTGCAGGTGCTCCTTGGTTTGCTTTCAGTTGCGTCTCGGTCCCTGCTCTTGTCTCCGCTGCTAGGAGGGTTGGTAAGAGCTCCTGTCACCTCCCTGGCGTCCGCTCGGCCCCCGGGGCCCCCCGAACCCTCTCCTCTCTGTCCGAGGTTGAGGTCATCTGCACGTCTCCAGCGCTCCTGCTGCTGTGTGGCCCAGGGTGGTCTCCAGAGGCTCCAGGACTTGACCCCAGCCAGGGATTCCCTGCAGACAAAAACTGGGCTCTTCCTTCTTCCCCAGCGTCAAATGAAATATGCTTTTTGTTCCATTTTCTCTGGGCCTGGGAGCTACGTGCCGGGTCTGAAGGTGGCTCAGACCTGGAAGGGCGTGGAGGGCAGCTCTGTGTGCAGGTGCTTCCGGGTTCTCCCTGCCTTCGCCGCCTGCCTGGCCCCCCTCAGGTCCCTGGGTTTGCTTCCTGTGCCCTCCGGGGCCCCTGAAGGAAGCCAGGGTTCAGCGGTGCATCCCCCGGGGCCGACCTCCCTGCGGCTTCTCTCTGCGGGGCCTGTGTCGGGATCTCTGCAGGCGAATGTGCAGCTCTCGGGCCTGACCGAGCAGGCCTGTGGGGTGTCCCGAGGCCCCGCTCCACCTGGCCCTGGTGGCACTTTGCGGCACAGACACCCTGACTCCTTGTTTGAAACCCGACCCACTTGCCAGAATGCTCCTAGATAAGGCCGCCCGGGTCCCTGCGCCTGTAAAATGGGATGCCCTCTGTAACAGGACTCCGCGAAATGCAACCCCGGCGTGTTTGCGCTGGTCAGTTCCTTGCCGGCAGCACAGTCCTGAGGGAGCAATAGGATATTGAGAAGGGCTCAGAGAAGTCCCGGGGACGTTCAAACCATTTTAATCATGTGCTAATCTAATTGGAAGCTCGTAACATTTTGTATCACTGCCGCAGGGACTGCGGTCTGGAGAACCTCCACCTCTCCGGAAACACTCTTGTATCCAAACGTACCGCCCCTGACACCTTAAGTCCTTTTAAAACAAGATGTGCGTCTAGCGGACGCCTCTGAACGCGGATATCCCGGCCTCCTTATTTGCAGAAAGCTTGTTGACCTCACTCCAGAGTCTCCGACGTGAAGGTGTAGATTTCAGGGCTCGGGCACGTGGCACCGACCCACCCGTGGAGGGAAGAACCACGTGCCTTGGAAGTGGGCGTAGGGTTTCGGCGCTGTAGGGCACGGCGTGAGGAGCGTAACCCGAGAGGGCATTAGAGGAAGGATCATCAGGTTCCAGAAGGCTCCGTCCTGCAGAGCGCACCCAGGACCTTCTCTGCGCAGATTCCCAGCACAGCCAGAGCCCCATTTCTGGCTAAATCTCCTGTTTCTCTGTGTTAATTTTCCCACCTCCCCTTCCAGCTGAAACTCTGGAAGATTTTTGGATTGGACACCTCCTCCCCCCACTTTTTTTAATGAACTGGCTTATACTAGAAACAAAAGTAGTTAGGGGATCTTAGCCCGTGCGTTATCCGAGGCTGGGGAGATGGTTTGGTTGCTGTCCCAGAATAGAAACGCGGTGAAGGCCGGGGCTGGCGCGGCGGTTCCTTGCGGCCTGGGAGGAGCGCGGGGCTCGGTGCGGCCGGAGCTGGGAGCCACCTGGGCCCGCGCTGACTGAGTGCACGGCTCCTGCAGGCGACGTCCAGGTCCCGGGGCCTCCCACCAACGTGCACGTGTCGGAGATCAGCAGAACCTACGTGGTGCTCAGCTGGGACCCCCCCCGCCCCCCGGGGCAAGGAGCCGCTGATGTATTTCATCGAGAAGGTACCGTGCGCGCCCGTGGTCCGAAGCCGCGGGTCCCCCTGGGACTTGTCACTGGGCCACCCGTGTGCTCCAAACACGAGCGTCTGTTAGGGCGTCGCACAGACCGGGCCCCCGTTACTTGCCGTGGAGCTGGGGGGGTGCCCTGTCCTGTCCCGCACCTGGCCGTCAGGGCACAGCGTCCCGCTGCGGGGTTGCTGCCCTCGTGTGAGCAAGGGGCACCTCACGTCCCGGGCTCTGGCGAATGCACCACGACGGGGGATCTGAGGTTCGGGGCACAGGGAGCAGGGGGCTGGGGGGGAGGGCGGGGTCTGTAGTAAGCCGCGGCCACTTGGGGGCGGGTTCGTGCAGGGATTCACTCCGGGGGCACCGTGAACACAGGCACACGCACAGCCGCACACGCGTCCTTCCTGCTCGCTGGGACGCCCCCGCTGTGGTCCGCCCTGCGCTCTAGGCCCAGGAGCGACTGGCTGCCGGGTGGGGCTGCGCCCATCCGCACCTGCTGTTGTGACCCCAGGGTCACCTGCAGGGAGGTCACCCTCAGGGGGGTCACCCGCAGGGTCGTCACCTGCAGGGTTGTCACCTACAGCAGGGTCACCCGCAGGGTGTCACCCACAGGGTCGTCACCCACAGGGTCACGCTCAGGAGGTCATCCACAGGATCGTCGCCTTCAGGGGGGTCACCTGCAGGGTCATCACCCACAGGGTCATCACCTGCAGGGTCATCACCCACAGGGTCATCACCTGCAGGGTCATGCTCAGTGGGGTCATCCGCAGGGTCGTTACCTGCAAGGGGGTCACTTGCAGGCTCATCACCTGCAGGGGGGTCACCTTCAGTGGGGTCACCCGCAGGGTCGTCACCTTCAGGGGGTCACCTGTAGGGTCGTCACCTGCAGGGTCGTTACCCGAGGGTCATCACCCGCAGGGTCACGCTCAGGGGGGTCACCCGCACGGTTGTCACCTGCAGGGGGGTCACCTGCAGCGTCGTCACCCGCAGGGGGGTCACCTGTGTGTAGGGCGCAGGCGGGAACTCTGCAGCTGCGGGAGCGTGCAGGGCAGGCACGGAAACGTGAGGTGTGCCCAGCAGGCCCCAAGGCGCACTGCCCCCCTCACCCCCCTGGCCCACACCTGTGCCCGAGGATGCCCTTCCGGGGACGCCAGGCCACGCGCTGCGGGGTGCAGGGCTCACTCTAGTCTGGGTGGTCCCGTCGGTCCTCGGGTCCTGAGAGCACAAGGGGTGGTCCAGACGCGGGCGGTCGCCGTGGGCCGGGGTTTCCTGCGGCCTCTGCGGAGGCAGGTCCCTGTCCATCTGCCACCAGGGCCCAGGGACGCTTCTGAACAGACGACCGGGTCAGTCACCGGGGGCTCGTCTGCTTCACCAGCTGCTGCCCGCTGTGGGGAGCGGCCGTGGGGCCGGGGCACGGAACACGCTGGCGTGGACGAGGCCAGGCCACCGCGGGGGCAGCCTGAGCGGAGCCGCGGGTCCAGGGCTCCCAGGCCACGGGGGCAGTGACGCTGGGCAGGCCGGGCGGGCATCTCCCATGCCACTGACCCCCAGGCCGTCTGGGGCGCTCCTTCGGTGCCAGAAGTCCTGACAAGGCCCAGCAGGAGCCCCGGGAGGGAGCATGGCACGTCCTGCTAAGCCCGGGGAGGACTGGCGGGACCCGTGGCCCAGCGTGGATCCCGTTGAGATGGGGCGGTGGATCTCCTGCGGGTTATTTACATCGCTGTCATCCTATTAACACAGTAATAGCTGCAAAATGTGAGAGCTCTAATTAATTAATTCATTTTTCAAAGACTTATTTATTTATTTGGAAGAAAGAGAGAGAGTGGGCGGGGGAGGGGCTGAGGGAGCAGCAGACTCTTTGCTGAGCGCAGAGCCCCAGGCGGGACTCGCACCCAGGACCCTGAGGTCACGACCCGGCCGTAAGCCTTTCCAGCTTCCAGTAACCTCTTACCTGTGTTTCCAAACGGGCTTCCCTTTTCATACAATCCGGGAAAGATTTGTCGAGGGCCTGGGGTGTGCTTTGGTGCCCGGGCGTCCCTGGCGGCGGCGTGCTGGCGTGCGGGGGGTTCCGGGCCCCCGCCAGCGCCGCCTGCGTCCCTTTGCAGTCCGTGGTCGGGAGCGGGAGCTGGCAGCGGGTCAATGCGCAGACGGCCGTGCGCTCCCCGCGGTACGCCGTCTTCGACCTCGCCGAGGGCAAGCCCTACGTGTTCCGGGTCCTGTCGGCCAATAAGCACGGCCTGAGCGAGCCGTCGGAGATCACCGCCCCCATCCAGGCTCAGGACACCATTGGTGAGTGCCGGCGCCTCGGCGAGCGGCCGCGGGTGGGGCGGTGGCCAGGCCCGCGCACGGGGCCTCAGATGCCGTCCCTCGTGCCCAGAAAGACACCAGACGGATCAGAGTCAGACTTCAAGATGCCTTAAGAGTTCAGTTGACGAGAGACGGAGAAGTCGCCGCCGTGTCTCGGCCGCCGGGGTCCCTCCAAAGTTCCATCCAATTTTCATGAAACGAATGAATGCTGAAGTGCTGTTAGGCTTTGGTCGCTTTTTGAAAACCCCCGATCCCACTGGGGTTTCTTGCCCGCTGGGCTTCAAGGTCCTGCTCCGCAGACGCCACGCAGGAAGGACAGGAATTCTGAATCGCCCTGGGGCGAAGATCAGGGTCTAGTCATGATTGCATTTTGAGTCTCCTTACGGATTTCCGGCCAGTCTGATAGAAATGTGTCTTATTTCCTTGAAATCGCTCCTACCCTGTCAGCCAAAGCACGTGTGTCAGGAGAGGATGCTCTTGGGTGTTTCTGGGGGGCGGGGGCAGGAGATTGCGGGGTTGTAATTCCCTGTGTGTGGGTCAGGTGGGACTTGGGACGGCCCGGCAGCTCCCGCCCCAGCCCCGGGGCTGCTCCCGCCCCTTCCCCTGCTCTTCTCTCCCCGTCCAGATTTCGGGGTGCCATGCCCTGCGGACCAAGGGCTTCAGGGGCTCTGGTGCAGCTCCAGGGACTCTGACGCTGCGTCTCCCCTGCGCAGCGGTCCCCTCGGCGCCGGGCCGGGTGCTGGCGTCACGGAACACAAGGACGTCGGTCGTGGTGCAGTGGGACAGGCCCAAGCACGAGGAGGACCTGCTCGGCTACTACGTGGACTGCTGCGTGGCGGGGTCCAACGCGTGGGAGCCGTGCAATCACAAGCCCATCGGCTACAACAGGTGCGGAGGCCCCAGAGCCGCCGGGGGCGGGGGGATGCCCAGGCTGCAGACACACCTGCGAGTGTCCGTCTCTCACCCACACGCGAGGCCGGGGCCTGAAAGCTGCCGAGTGGCCGGGCCAGGCTGGAGGATTAGCGTGTAGACGAGGGACGTCTGGAACCTTGGCCCTCGGGCATCGTTAGCGGAGGTTCCCTCTAACAGGGAATTTTACACAGCAGCCGCCCCCTCGAGAGGCGTTCCCCGTGAAATTCAGAGGCAGAGAGAGGCATTTACCGCACAAATTGATTTTTCAAACATTTAAAATTATTCACATACCTGGCAGTTGTGCTCCAGCTGCCGACTGAGACGAAACTGGGGGTGCTCCACCCCGTAGCACCTTCGCCCCTGGTGGCCCCCGCAGGGATTTATGCCCGCCCCCGAGTGTGCAGTGTCTGACCTCGGGGTGCCCCAGGGTATCTGAGCAGCTAAACAGCAGCAGCACTCGGGTTCTCCACTGTGCACGAGTTACGGGGACGGCTCAGCCGTCTTTCCCTTTTCAATCTTCTTTAAAAAAAAAAAAAAAAAACATAAACAATCGATAACTTGGAAAAAGCCATGGCTAGGAAGGAAGCGATGTTGCTGCAGAGAACCCGTGAGATGTCGCTTCGGGCCCACGGGCAAAGCAGACTCAGGAAGGGATCTCAGGACACAAAGCTTAAAGTAGCACTCCCGCCCCTGAGCGTGGTGGGTGGTCCCTGGACGTTCTGGGGATGGGCGCTGGGCTGGGGGGCTCCCCGCGTGCTCCTGGGGGTGCTCAAGACGCCGGGAGGTGAGGACGGCTGTCGGGCTGTGGAGGTGGGAGGGTGTGCGCACCTGAGCCGCTCTGCCCCCCGTGTGGCCGGGCCACGGCTTTCCGTCCCGCCCCAGCACGTGGGTTCGCATCCCCGACCCCCGCGGAATCGGGAATCTAAGCAGAAGGCCCCAGGGAGTCAGGCTCCTCCCAGTCCCTGAGGGAGGCCCCCCCGCCCTGCGGCGCCCTGACCGCTGTCTCGCTCAGGTTTGTGGTGCACGGGCTGACGACCGGTGAGCAGTACGTGTTCCGGGTCAAGGCCGTCAACGCCATGGGCATGAGCGAGAACTCTCAGGAGTCGGACGTCATCAAGGTCCAGGCGGCCCTCAGTGAGTCCCCGCGGCTGTGCCGCTGCCGGGGGTGGGAGGCTGTGGCCTTGTGCGGGCGAGTGCTCCTGGGGTGACCCTGTTGCCCCGCGGGGAAGGTGGGGGGCCCTCTCACCCGCGGGCCCCTGGTCTTGGAAGTGCAGGGTGGAGGGAGGGTGCTGCCCGCTGACAAGGCTCCGGGGGAGGACGTGTGTGCCCGTCGGGAGGGGGTCCAGGCATCGGTTGTGCTTAGCTTGGGGGGCTTTGGTCCTCCCTGCGGAGCCCACGGGCCCGTGTGAACCTCGTGGCTGTGTCACCCGCCTCGTCTGTAAACATGCCTTACATCCAGCTGAACAGCTAGGGACCTAACTTCGGAGGCGGGCCCTGGGACCATGGCGTTGTCCTTGCTGCCTGCCGACTTCCCCCACACGGCCCCATGGCGAACACGTGAATGTTCCTCGTTTTGAGGACATTTTTGTCTCCAACTGATTTTTTTAAAAATATTTTATTTATTCATGAGAGACACAGAGCGAGAGAGAGGCAGAGACACAGGCAGAGGGAGAAGAAGGCTCCGTGCAGGAGCCCGATGGGGACTTGATCCCGGGGCCCTGGGGTCACGCCCTGGGCTGAAGGTGGTGCTAAACCGCTGGGCCACCCGGGCTGCCCTGATTTTTATTTTATTATTTTTAAAAATATCTTATTATTTGACACAGAGAGAGAGACAGAGAGGGAGAGAGAGGGACAGGGAGGGCAGAGGGAGCAGCAGCGGGGAGCCTGACGCGGAACTCGATCTCAGGACCCGGGGTCATGACCTGCCCCGAAGGCGACCCTCGCCCACCGAGCGCCCAGGTGCCCCACGTCCATCTACGTGTTAAGCGCGTGTTTGGAAGCTGCGCTCGGTGCCCTGACCACACTGGTGTCGCGGAGCATCCCGGGGGCGGGCCGTCCCTCGAGGGAATGCAGCGATGCCCTCGTCCTCGGCCGTCCCGTCCCCGGGGACTCCCTCACGTTCCCACGTGTACCTCATACAAAGCGGCTGTCCGAGGTTTCGTTCTCTGGCGAGAACAGGTGCTGCGGGCTCGTGTCCCTCAGGCCCGGAGGACGCGGTGACAGCACACCGTGACGGCCCGTGTGGGGCGGGAGCGGCCCTGGGGGTGGACATCCCGGGTGGGGCCCCGGGCCAGCTTCTTGCTCCGTGTCCCCGTAGCCGTGCCTTCTCACCCCTACGGGGTCACGCTTCTCAACTGCGACGGCCACTCCATGACCCTGGGCTGGAAGGTGCCCAGGTACAGCGGGGGCGCCCCCATCCTCGGCTACTACCTGGACCGGCGCGAGGCCCAGCACCGGAACTGGCACGAGGTCAACTCCTCGCCCATCAAGGAGAGGATCTTCACGGTGGGTCCTTCTGGGTGTCGCGGGCAGGGGGGTGCCCCCCTGTCAGGTGCACAGCCCTTCCCTCGGGGACTTGGGCTTCAGGGGAGTCTGACGACGCGACACAGACACACGCGTGGGCTCAGGAGAGTCTGTGGCCTGGGGGGAGAGGCCGTCGAGCTGGACCCGAGGAGCCCAGTCCCTCTGAGAGGCGGGGCGGGGGGGCAGAGGGGATGTGAGGACGTGGGTGTGCGGGGCAACCGTCCCCGCTGGGAGCAGCCCTGGCCCCAACCCTCTGTGGCCTTCATCTCCCTGAGCCTCTGATGTGCCAGCTGCCGTGGGGTCACGGTGCCGTCACCGCACCTGCCGCGGGGTCACGGTCCATCATTGCACCTGCTGCGGGGTCACGGTGCTGCCTCCTGCAGGCGCAGCGACAGGAGGGCGGAGACGATGTGGGGGGTTCCCGAGCGACTGCAGCGCGGCAGCCACGTTCCTAGCGCCCGGCCGCCCCGGCCCAGCCCCGGCCTCACGTTGGCTCGGACACGTCCGTCTTGCGATGTGTTCGCTGCCCACGGGCCGCACGGCGGCTGATCCTGCCCGTGCTCATCCCGCACAACCCACCTCGCAGGTGGAGGGCTTGACGGAGGGCTCCCTCTACGAGTTCAAGATCGCCGCCGCCAACCTGGCGGGCATTGGGCAGCCGTCGGACCCCAGCGAGCTCTTCAAGTGTGAGGCCTGGACCATGCCTGAGCCTGGTGAGAGGCCCCGTGGGACCCGAGCGCGCTCAGCGCCTGTCACCGACCCTCAGAGCTGGCGGGGCTCCGTCTTGGGCGCCGGGGGTCTCCCGGCTGTGCCAGGCCGTGGGGCGGAGCTGGATCGGGCTGCCGAGTGCCCGGCCCTGGGCCGTGTGCAGAGGCCGAGCGGGTGACGGGGGGCATTAGTGGGGCCGCGAGAGGGCTCAGGGTGTGAGCCGGGGCCGGTTCTCCCCGCGAGACGCACCTGCGGGTCCCGAGCACCGGGGTGACTCAGGGTCGAGGCCAGGGGGACGCCGCGGGGACGGGCTGCCGGGTCGGGGGCGGCCAGCGGGCGAGCGGGGCTGTGCACCTGCGGTGCTGGAGGTGGGGGCGTCCCCGCGGCGCGGGCTCAGACGACGTTTCACCTTCCAGGCCCCGCGTACGACCTGACGTTCTGCGAGGTCAGAGACTCGTCCCTGGTCGTGCTCTGGAAGGCCCCCGTGTACTCGGGCAGCAGCCCCGTCTCTGGCTACTTCGTGGACTACAAGGAAGAGGACTCTGGAGAATGGAGCACCGTGAACGAGGCGCCCACCGCCAGCCGCTACCTAAAGGTGAGGGTGTTCCCGCCTCCCGGGCCACAGGCCGACAGTCCCGCGGTCGGCTTCCCTGGGGGCGCCCGACCCTGTGTCTGTGGGTGGCCCGCGCCGGCCCTGTGTCGTCCACGCTTGCTCCTGGGATCACACGCACAGACACGCGTGCACGCACGGCTTCCACGTGTGGGCCGGGGCAGCGCGTCCATCCCTGGTCCTCCGGGGTCTCCGCGTGCGTGCGGCACCTGCGGCTGGCTCTCCTGGGGGGGTGACATGTCCCCACGCCCTCCCCAGCTGCCCTCACCCAGGCCTCGCCCCCGCGGGTGTGTGCTCTGAGCCGCGCCGCAGACATCGGGGTGCCCTGCACGTGCCCCGCACACGCCGCAGCCTCTGGGCCACGGACCCCACGACGCCAGAGCGGCTTCCTCTCGGCGAACGAAGCGCCGCTGGGATCCAGGTCAGCCTCCGGCAGCGAAGAGCACTGGTGTGCGGCCCGCGGCCCCCTGACCTGCGCGCCTGCGAGGTGGACGTGCTGTGGCGCGTCCAGGGGACAGGACGGCTCGCTTGCAGGCTGCGTGTAAAAACCTTGAGCCCCGTAGAGCCGGGGCCCGTGTGAGCAGCGGGTGCAGCCTGGACGCGGGGTCTTCACTCTGCTTAGAAACACACGGAGGAAGGAGCGGCGAGTACACGGGACCGAAGGGTGTGTCTACGCTGCAGTCGGGCCGCGTGGCTCCGAGGGGGCACCGTGCGGCTCCTCCAGCTGGAAGGGTGTCCCAGTCGGACGCGGAAACACGGCCCTCGTCGTTCACGCTTCCCGCCGCTCTGTCTCCCTCAGGTCTGTGACCTGCACCAGGGCAAGACCTACGTCTTCAGGGTCCGTGCGGTCAACGCCAGCGGGGTGGGCAGGCCGTCGGAGACGTCCGAGCCGGTGCTGGTGGAGGCCAGGCCAGGTGACACGCGGCCGCCGGGCTGCGGGGAGGGCACGTGCCCTGGGTGCGAGGCGGTGCGGGGCGGCGGGCTCCCGTCGGGCGGAGAGCGGGGCCGCGTGGCACTGTCCTGGGAGGGCGACGCCGGCCCCTGACGTCTCTGCTGACTGTGATGGGCGGCCATCGAGCCGTCGGTGCCGCTGTCGGTGGCGAGAGGCGAACGTCGGCGGGTGGCGCTTGTGGGGCCGAGGTCCTCGCAGGGCACGCAGGGAGGGGGCGGCGAACCTGGACACCCGCGCTGCCCCCGTCTCTCCGCCCCCTGGGGACTGGCGTCCGGGCGTCTCCTGTCCTCCCGGTGACCCGGCGTCTGTCAGTACCTGCCCGGGGCCCCATGTCCCCACGGCCCCCGAGTCCCAGGCACGGTTCTGACGGCCGGTGTGGGGCTGGCTGTGCACCTGCTCGGAGGGAGCTCGCGGCGCCTTTCCCAGCGCCCGGGGAGGGAGGGCGGCGAGGGGAGCCCGAGTCCTTGCCCCGGCGAGAGCCCGGATCCCAGACACCGGCAGGGGCTCCCCGGCCCACACGCTGCCCAGGGTGCACCCGCCCGCCCGCCGCGCCCTGTTCCTGCTCCGGCGTCCCCCCCCCCCGCCCCGGTGTGACTCAGCATCCCGAGCTGGGCCCGGAGGACGCGCCGTCCCTGAGCCGCCGCCGTCCCCTGGCTCGCAGGCACCAAGGAGATCAGCGCCGGCGTGGACGAGGAGGGCAACATCTACCTGGGCTTCGACTGCCAGGAAATGACGGACGCGTCCCAGTTCACCTGGTGCCGAGCGTACGAGGAGCTGGCCGAGGACGACCACAAGTTCAGGGTGGAGACGGCCGGAGACCAGTAAGTGCCGGGGAGCGGCCCGGGGCCTGGGCGGCTGCGCGGGCCGTGACAGCAACGCCACCCGCGCCCCTTCCCTTTCAGCTCGAAGCTGTACTTTAAGAACCCGGATAAAGGCGACCTGGGAACCTACTCTGTGTCCGTGAGCGACACGGACGGGGTGTCGTCCAGCTTCACCCTGGACGAGGAAGGTAACGCCCGGGGGACGCACGTGCCGAAACTGGGTGCGTTCGCGGGGGGCTGGGGCGCGGAGCGTTGGCAGAGGCAAAAGTCACAACTTTTTTTTGAGGATTTTATCTATTTATCCCCGAGAGACGCAGAGAGAGGCAGAGACGCAGGCAGGGGGAGAGGCAGGCTCCCTGCGGGGACCCCGACGCGGGACTCGATCCCATGACATGCCCTGGGCCAGACATCACCTGGTCCTTTAAACTTGGGTCTTGGCGATGTGTCGGCGCGTGAGGCCCTGAGGTCGATGAGCGACGCGGAGGGAAGACCCCCTCCTTCCCAGCACCGGATAATCAGGGTGACGCGGGAAAGCAGGATCGTCCTGGGTGTGAAATAGGACGTAGGAGGCTTGGCCCCGGTCCCCTGCTCCCCTCAAACAGGACACAACGGTCGTGAGGGGCCCGGGGAGCCGGGTGGGTGCCCGGGGTGGGCTCCGGCCGAGCCCCTGGCCCTGGTGGCCCGTGTCCTGCTGGGCGGCGCGGTCGGACGGACGTCGGGGCTCCGGGGTCGCTCAGCGCTCTCCAGACCTCGTGCCCCCAGGGCGGCTCCCCCAGGCTCCCCCCAGGGCGCAGGGGTGACCCTGGCATGTCCGGGCGTCCGTCCTCGGAGCTGCAGGTCCGCTCAGCAGACCCCCACCCCCCGGGCAGGCGAGCCAGTGCCGGTCGGTCAGGAGAGGCCGGGCCTCGTTTCTGGGCTCCAGCGAGCACGTCCCTACAAACCCTCCGACCCGATCTCCTCCGGGCTCTAATCAGGAGGAAGGACCAAGAGTGGCCCAGAACCCGGTTTTCCACGCTTGCTCTGGGGACTCCTTCAGGAGCGATGCGTTTTGTCCCTAAGCCCGTGGCAGGGACACCTGCCAGGTCCTGGGGGCAGAGCCGTGAGGACGGGCACCGTGGGGGGCCTCAGCGCCAGGCCGCGGGGCGAGGTCGTCCAGCATCCAGGCTCCTACGGCTCCTCCAGCACAGCCCGCCTGCCCGCTGCGGCCCGCCCCGCCCCTGCCCCGTCCCCTCCCCGTCCCATCCCGCCCCCTCCCCGTACCCCTCATACCCCTCCCTGCCCTGTTTCCTACCCCCATCCCGTCTACCTCCCCTCCCCAGCCCCTCCCTGTCCCATCCCCTCCCTTCCCATCCCCGTCCCTTGCCTGTCCCTCCCGTTCTCCATCTCATCCCCCTCCCCCTTCCCCATCCCCTCCCTGCCCCTCCCCCACCCCCTCCCACCCCCCATCCCCCTCCCCTTCTCCATCCCCCACCGTCCTCTCCCCTCCCCATCCTGCCCCCTCCCCTCCCCTTCTCCATCCCCCTCCCCCTCCCCGCCCATCCCCCTCCCCCTCCCCTTCTCCATCCCCCTCCCTCCCCCTACCCATCCCCCGCCCCCCGCCGTCCCCCTCCTCATCCTGTCCCCCTCCCTCTCCCCGTCCCATCCCCCTCAGCCCCCTCCCCATCCCCCATGTCCCCTGTCCCACCCTCCTCCCCCTCCCTGTCCCGCCCTGGCCTGGCCGCCCCTCCCCTGCCACAGGGTTATTTGTGGTGAGGGGAGCCCGAGGAGGAGCCTTAGCTCCCACCTGCCTTTCGGGTCTCGCCAGTCGCGCGTGGAGCCTCGGGGCACCGCTCTGCCCACTGGGCCTTGCCGCGTCCCGTCCGCAGCCCCTGAGCGTGCGGCTCAGACTCAACGTGTGTCCTTCATTTCAGAGCTGGAACGTTTGATGGCCCTGAGCAACGAAATCAAGAACCCCAGTGAGTGGCGGGGCCGTGGGGGACGGCGGCGGGGAGGGCGGCGGGGGAAGGCGCGGGGCCCCCCGGAGCGCCCTGGGGAGAGGGCGGCTTCGCCTCACGTAACCGGCTTGTCCCGGTTCATTTAAAACAAATACGAGTCGATCACGCACCGGGTGGACGTTCTTGCGCAGGGAGGGTTTGGGTGCGGGGCTTGGCGTAGCGCGGCCATCGGAGCGCAGGGGTCAGCCGGGCCCTGGGTGGGCGGGCGCCACGGGGTGGGGGAGGAGCGGGTGCGGGCCGCGGGATGGGGGCAGGTGCGCCGCGGGGCTCACACGCACTGGCCTTCGACTGCCCCGACGGGCCGACCGGGGTTTATTTTGTGTTTGGCTTTCCCGACCCAGTGCAACGGGCCGGGGCGTCCCCGCCTCAGAGCCCCGGATGGCTGGGGTGCCGGTCCCCTCAAGGACTGCGCGGCGCTCACCTCCGACCTCTCTTGTCCCCCCAGCGATTCCTCTGAAGTCAGAACTAGCTTATGAGATTTTTGACCAGGGCCAGGTCCGCTTCTGGCTGCAGGCCGAGCACCTGTCGCCCGACGCCAGCTACCGGTTCATCATCAACGACAGAGAAGTGTCTGACAGCGAGGTGAGCCCGCGAGCGGGGCCTCTGGCCGGCTCGCACCGCGGAGGGTCGGGGGCCTCGGGTCACTGTCCCGCGTGTTTTCTCCCCGAGGGCCGCGGCGCCGGGGCGTGGCCGGCTGCACGATGGCCGTGTGGCCGCTGGTCCTCGCCGTGCTCGGGGACCGGCCTGGAGGGTGGGGGCTGCGTGGGAACCGCGGAGCCTGGGCTTAGGACGCACGAGGTCCGGCTGACGCGGGGCGGGGACTGTCCTCGGTGCGCGGCTGACTTGGTGGCCATGGCGCCGGGGGCGGCGTTTTTGCCCTATTGTCCGTGGGCCCTCGCACCCAGAGCCTCCCGCGGGGGCGTCACGGGGAGACCCTCGCCCTGGGGGCTGCTCTGCTTTCTGGGGAATCGGGGCAAAGAGCAGCAGAACCGCCAGGGCCGTGCGTGCGGCGTGCTGGGAGGCAGACGCGTTGGCCCGTGGTCACCTTGCGAGTCCTGCGCGGGCCGGAGACGCTCCCGTCTGGGCTGCGGGACGGGGAGCGTGTTTCAGCGCCGCTTCTCGTCTGAGAATCACGGCTCGGCTGCCGAAGGACAACCCGCTCGAGGGCCTCTCCGCACCGTGGAGAATCAGGGTGCCCGACCCCTGCGGTCTCCCCCGGGTGCTCGGCGGGCGCTGCCATCGTTGCCTGTAGCGACTACTGACGCCAGGCGCCTCGGTCGGGGGTGGTTCGCGGGCAGGGATGGCCCAGGCCTCACAGGCGTCTGCTCAGGACCCCAGCCCCGGCCCGGGACCCCCGAGCCCTGGCCCAGGACCCTCAGCCCCGACCCAGGCCCCCCAACCCCCGCCCCGCCCCGGGCCCGCGTCCTGCGAGTGTCTGACCAGAGCAGCAGGTGTCAAGGACCACGACCCCGTGACTTTCTGGCCCTGAAGCCGGTGCCGTCCTCGCGGAGCCGTGGGGCGCTGGCCGCGGACATCAGGCACCTTCCTCCTGGCCCGGCAGAGCCCGCGGGCTGAGCCCCGTGGGGGGACGACTGAGCAGTGCTCCAGGGACAGACGCTGCGCTGAGCGGGGTGGCGTGTCCCCTGCCAGCGCGCCTCGTGTCCTGTGCTGTGGCGACCGCAGGAGCCGCGTGAGCTCCCCAACGGGCCCAGACGCCGCGGGGCGGGAGCCGAGACAGTCGGGGAAGCTACTGAGCGGCCAAGAGGCCGAGGGTCCTGCGCCCGCCGTGGGTCCCGGCCGTCGCTGGTGGCCGCTCGCTCGTGTTTCCTGGTCCGCGGGCGGCAGCCGTGGCCCCTTCTCGTGTTTCTGCGGCTCCGTAAGGGTCTCGCTCCAGACGCTCATTCCTGGGCGCGTGCGGGCCCTGCCGGGGCCTCCCTGGTGGAGGCGGCTCTGCGCGGGGCACCCCGGTGTCCCCCGGGTCATGAGCGCCTTCCCTGGCGCCGCGTGGGTTTGGTCCCGTGTGCGGCCGGAGTAGGTCGCGGTAGTGGGTGCAGGACGGGGGGCGACTTGGCGTGTCCCGTGAGTTCCCTCCTCCACCGTCGCTTCCAGAAACACAAGATCAAGTGCGACAAGGCGACGGGCGTCATCGAGATGGTCATGGACCGCTTCACCATAGACAACGAGGGCACCTACACCGTGCAGATCCGCGACGGGAAGGCCAAGAGCCAGTCGTCGCTGGTCCTCATCGGAGACGGTACGCGCTGCGCCTCGGCCGCGGGAGGGCCCACGCGTCGGCACCGCCGAGGGGCGCGTCTCACGTCTCTCTCCCTTGGCTGTGGCTGCAGCGTTCAAGGCTGTGCTGGACGAGGCTGAGCTGCAGAGGAGGGAGTTCCTCAGGAAGCAAGGTGGGTGCTGCGCCGCCCGCTCCGGGGTGCTGGGGGAACGCGGTGTCCTGCCTCTGCCCTCGCGTCTGCTCCACGCGCGTCCCCGTCTCGCCTCCACCTTTACCGGCCGCCGCCGCGGGCCCCGTCTCTGTGGCTGTGAGCCGAGCGCGGGGCAGGGCGGCCGGGCGGGACGGACCCTCGCTGCTCACTGCCCTGAGGCCCCGTCGTCCGTGCCGCGTCCCCCGCCCACCGCGTCTGCCCCGCGTCCGGCGTCCTGCGCAGCGTGGCTTCCCGGGTCACCCTCGGAGGGCCGCCTTGAGCCCGAGCTGCGTCCCAGGCCGCCTGCAGCCGCCGCGAGTGTGCGTCCCCGAGCCCCCCGGAGGCGCCTGCTCTGTCGTCCCGCGGGCACAGCTCGGGACTTGCCACGCGATGCGGGCTGGTGGCGCCGGGGGCCCCCGCGTGACCGTCACCACGCCCCGGTGCGCGGGCCTCGCCTGAGCCGAGGGCGCGCCCACAACCGCAGCCCCGCGTGCCTGTGCTTCTGCTTCTCCAAAAACCTTTCTGCCCCGTTTTCCCGTCAGGCCCTCATTTTGCGGAATATCTGCACTGGGACGTCACGGACGAGTGTGAAGTCCGGCTGCTTTGCAAGGTGCGGCCTGGGCCCGGGCGAGAGGGCAGTTAGCTCGGGTGGGGCGGGAGAGGCCCCTGGGCTGGCCTGAGGGATGAGGGGGGCGGCGGGCCGGACCGTCGTGAGGGACGAGCCCGAGCTGTGCAGACGATGACACCCACCGCGCTGTCGCTGCCGAACGCTCACTGACGCCCGCTCGCCCGGTCCACGTGAGGTGCCGGTGCAGAGCCGTCCGCGTCCGCGCCGCTCACCCATCAGATCGCCTGACTCAAGTGCTTACGGGTCCCGGGAGTTCCTCGAAGCTCCGTGCCGCCTCTGAGCTCACGTCGGGGGTTGGGGTGTGAGGGACCCTGGTAGCGGGGCGTCCCCATCCCCACTGGGCTTGTTCGGTCTGACGGTTTCATCCCCTCGTCCGGATACGTCCGAAATGTCACCCGGCCTGGGCAGCGGCCCCTGGACGGCGTTGTAGACCCTACAAAGATTTGGTTTTATTGCTGTTTTTATTTTATTGTTTTTATTGCGGAGGTCACCACTCCGCACCCTCCCTAAAGACTCTTTTTCCTTAAAAGCCAGAGGGGTTCGCCTCAACCGGGTCTGTGCCTCGCAGGTCGCAAACACCAAGAGGGAGACGGTGTTCAAGTGGCTGAAGGACGATGTCCTGTACGACGCGGAAGCGCCCGATCTGGAGAGGGCCGTGTGCCAGCTCCTCATACCGAAGGTGGGTCGTGCCGCTCGGGGCAGGGGTGCGGCCAGGCTCCCGGGGCTTCCCGGCGACTTGCAAGTCCCGCATCCGGCCCCGCTCTTACCCCATTCGCAGTTGTCGAAGAAGGACCTCGGTGAATACAAGGCAACCCTGAAGGACGACAGAGGTCAGGACGTGTCCGTCCTTGAGATAGCTGGCAAAGGTACAGCAGCGCCTCCGCGACCCCCGGCGGAAATCCGCGTTGCCGACGGGACGCCGCGTCCTTCCAAGGCGCGTCCACCTGGCCCCGGGTGGTGCACGCTGGTGGCTCGGCGGGAACGCGGCGCAAGAGAACCTCTGCCTCCAGACCTGCCTCCGCGTTCTGGGGAACTGCCCGGTGTCACGTTGTGTTCACAGGAAACGGCGTTTCGGTCCGTCGTCAGTCGGACGCCGAGTGTTCCCGTTACTGACGTAGTCACGGCGCTTGAAACGGGGGCGGGCGGGGATTCAAACGGGGCGTTGCACTTGTGTGGAGCGAGATTTTCTCGTTCCTTGGGAGAAAGTGAACGGGTTCGAGGGATTTCTGGCCCCCGTGAGCCTTTTATGGGTAAATGTCGCCATTTTACGTGGCAGTTTTCAAACGACCATCACGACTTCCCGTCCCAGTTGGATCACGCGGGAAGATGGGGCTTTCTGGCGAAAGCGCGCCTCGTAACGCACGTCCCCCTTCTCCTTGCAGTGTACGACGACATGGTCTTGGCGATGAGCAGAGTCTGTGGTAAGTCGGTGCCCGCCCATCGCCGGGAAGGTTGGTGCCGAACCCCCGTTTCCTGGGCGGGCACCGAGCGCTGCCAAGGGCGGCCCTGGCACGGCCCGGGGTCCTCGGTGCCGTACTTAGCGCGTGCACCCCACTGGGGCCCCAGCTTGCACTCGGGATGGGCCACGCCGTCCGTGGCCTCGTTTCCGTGAGGCCTTTGTGCGTCCGCGCTCTGAGCACCCGCGGCACCCGTGTTGGACGGCGGCGAGCACTCCTGAGCCCGGCTCTGGTCGGGGGCTCGAGGCCCGTTCTCAGCCTTGCGAACACATTCCTCCTCTTGCTTCCCCCCTGCAGAAACGTGAGAACCGAGACACGGGTCAGTAGCTGGGCCCCGATCGCCCCCAGGGTGGGGCCTCGTGCCGAGTGCGCCGCTTGACGGGGCGGCTTTCCCGAGGCCCCCGCGGCGTGTCCGGGCCGCGGCCCCAAGCAGCAGCGCGCTCGGCCTCCCGAGCTCACAGGCGGCTCACCCGGCTCCCTGCCGCCTCCTGAGCACCTCGCCCCGGTTCCCCTCGTCGCTTCCCCAGAACAGCGCTGCGGGTCCATGTCCCCCGTGGACTTCCACGCGGTCGGACAAACGCGGCCTTGGCCTCGATGGTCACTGAGGGGCCGTGGAGGCGCGGAGCTGAGGGCGCTGCCCCCCGGGGGGAAGGCCCGGGCCAGGGAGCCAGCAGGTGCCCAGCGGCGGTCCCCCTGCGCTCCTCCGTCCGGGGGCAGGAGACACCGCGCGGGGACCGTGCGCCTGCCCAGGCCAGAGGCCTGTGCCCGGGGCCGTGAGCCCAGCCTGACCTCTGGGGCCGCCTCCTGCCCGGCCGTCCTCGCGGCCCCCACAGGCCCCCCATGGGGACACTGGCCCGGGCGTCCTGGGGCCTGCGTGGTTGGGTCTGGCCTTGGTCTCGCTGCGACACGTGCAGGTGCCCACAGCGCCCGTGTGTTCCTCCCGGAGCGCCGTCCCCTCCGTCCCCGCCGTCCCCTCTGTCCCCGCCGTCCCCGCTGTCCCCGCTGGGGGACATCCCTTCGCTCTTGGGCCGGGCGGGCGGCTCCTCCTCCGTCATCCTTTGGCTCTGCACCTGCCTCCCCCCGCTGCTTGGGAGAGTGTCGGGACTGCGGGCGCACACGCGCGTGTACACTCACGCAGGGTCACGCAGGGTCAAGTGCTCACAGGCTCACACGCAGTCAACACAGTCACACGTGCAGACTCACACTCACACGTAGACACACTCAGACACAGGCTCAGACTCGTGCAGACACATGCGGACTCGCAGACTCACACGTGCACACAGACCCACGCGCACTCGCACACGTAGGCTCAACAAACTCACACTCAGACACAGACTCACACGTGCACAGACTCACACGTGCACAGACTCACATGTACAGACACGTGGCCTCACATGCACGTAGACTCACACTCGCAGCTTCACACCCAGCCTCTGCTCACACAGATACTCTCACACTCACTTGCACACACTCCCACACTCACCCAGAACACTCTCCGTTGAGCCCCCGCGGCCTGGACGTCTTGGGCACTGGTCCTCCCCGCCCCTTCGCGGCAGCCTGGAGGCCCCACCAGGCCGTGCTCTTAGGCCTCAGACATTGTGCTCGATCCCGTCGGGTTTCCCATGAGTCCTCATCCCGTGATCGGGGGCCTCACGGGGTAACGGGGCCTTGTTTCAGTGTGAGTTGTCGGGACACGGGAGCTGCCTGGGTCGGAGCTGGACGTCCTGTGCTGCGGGTTTACACGCCCCGTGCAGGGTGCCTGCCGACGGAGGCAGCGCCCGTGGTCGGGGTCTGGGGCGATCTGGAGCAGACGGAGGCAGCCCCGGCTGCAGAGAGGGTGCTCCCTGAATGCCTGCGGCCCCTGGCGTCCTCCCTCGGCCTGGGCCTGGCCTCCGTCCACCGCGTCCCCCCTCGGCCTCCCTCGGGCTCCCTCGGCCTGGCCCTGGCCTCCGTCCACCGCGTCCCCCCTCTGCTTCCCTCGGCCTCCCTTGGCCTGGCCCTGGCCTCCGTCCCCCATGCGGGCTCCTGCGTGGGCTCCTGCTCCTCTCCCTGTGCCGGCCTCCCTTCCACCCCGGGCCCGGGGCTGCCCCGCTCTGCTGCTCCTCCTGCCTGTCCTCCCTGGTCCTCCTCCCCGTGAGTGACCTCCACAGAGTCTCACACCCCTGGCGTCTAGGGGCCGAGCAGGGGAGGGGCTGGCAGAGCTGTGGGAGCCGCGCGGGGGGTCGGGTGCCCTTAGCTTCCTGGGGGGAGGACCAGCCATCCGGGTGCTGGGTGGGGGCGTCCCTGGGGGCCACGGACACTCGTCTGCCGCGTGGGCCCTCCCTGACCAAGCTGCCCTCCCCGCTGTCTGGAGGGCTGGGTCTCAGGTGGGCGGAGAGGCGGAGGTGATGGGGTGTCTGTGCCCGTGTGGGGCTTCCAGGGACCTCCCTGGGCCGCCCCTGCCCCCCGGGCCCCCACGCCAAGGACTCGCGCCACTTGGTCATCAGTCCAGCTCCCTCCACTGCCCCGACCCCTCACCCCTGCTCCCTGCCTTGGAGGGGGACCCGAGGTCGGTCACCATCGCTGGCGCCTGGGTTGCCGGTGCCGCGTGTGCGGGACCGAGGTCACGGGGCTGCCCTGCGTGAGCAGGTTCAGCCACGGCCGGGGATGCTTCCAGCCGCCCGGTCGGGGGCCGTGCTCACCGTGTGTCTGCGGGACACTCTTCCCTTACGCTCACGTGGGAATAAGCGGAAACTAAAGGACGCCACGGTCACCATCGCCCTTATGTTGGTTCCTGCGTCTTCACACAACGTCATAAACACAATTCGCTTCTCGCTGTTTGCCACCCGTTTTACGATCGTTATCCAGCTTCTGCATTGAGGCCGCATCCACAGTTTCTCATAATTACGTGGCGGTTTCCGCGGCCGTAGTTGGTGGTTCGGCGTCTCCCCATGTTCAGGGACGCGTCCTTTGGGGGTTCCCAGCGGTACCAGGACCGTGGGGACACGTGGACTCTGGAGGCTTCAGGACGCGGGTCTCCCAGTGGTTTTACCGCCGTTAGCGTGGGGCAGCCACGGTTCTTGTCCGCGACGCCCGCCAGTGGCTCCATCGATCATTTTATTTTGCTGGTTACGTGAATCGTACCTTCTAGGAGCCGGGGGGCGGGTGGACACGTCCAGCAGAGAGAGCTTCGGGGCTGCCGCAGGCGGATAGGCGCGGGGCAGACGGGGAGGCCGTGGGCGCGGGGCGGGGGGGCAGCCCCCTGCGGTCGTACCTGTGCCCTCGGGGCGGAGGCTCGGTGCTGCTCCTGGTCTGACTCGTTCTGTTCCCCGCAGGAGCCTCTGCTTCTCCGCTAAAGGTCCTCTGCACCGAGGAAGGGATACGGCTTCAGTGTTTCATGAAGTATTTCACTGAAGAAATGAAAGTGAACTGGTACCACAAGTGAGTAGGGGTGGGGCTGATGGGGCCGCAGGGGGGCACGCAGGCCGTGCAGGCTCCGTCCCTGGCTGCGTCCCTGGCTGCCTGGCCCTCGTGGCCTCGATGGCAGGGCCCGCCCGTCCTTACCCGGGCGTCCGAGCGCAGCGCTCTCCCCTTTGGGGACGATGTATTTGAACTCGTGGAAATAAAGGCCCGCGGAGCGGCTGGCGCAGGGGGACCCCACAGGGCCTGCCCTATGGGTGCTGGCTCTCGGGGAAGGGCTGAGCCGCCTGCAGGGGTACATGCTCCGGCGCCCTTTCCTTCCCCTGCGGCCTCCAACACAGGCCAGGGTGCAGAGCGCAAGTCCGCAGCGTGGTGGAGGGCGCCCCTTCTCAGCAGCAGTGTCCGGGCGCTGCAGGGAGGGAGCTGCTCCCTGCGTGGGGCCCGACCGTGGGCACCCTGCAAGGGGCTGGCGCTGGAATCCCCGCCCCGTCGGGGGTCACGGGCTCAGTGAGCTCAGACCGCGTGCACGTGCGGCTGGGGTATGCGGCGCGGGCCGGGCGGCTGGGTGCCCCTCCCCGTGGTTGGAAGGGGCTCCCCATCGGTGCTAGGGAGATGCTAGATGCATCTGTGGGTCCAGCAGTTCCCCACCCGCCTGCAGTGGGCGATGCACCCATGGGCCTGTGGAAATACCGTGGACGCAGGGGAGGCAGGGGAGGCTCCTCCCCGCAGCTGTGCTCTTTGTGCATCGCGGCCCCTTTTTGTCCAGGCGTCCGCACACCTGGGCGCCTCCTCATGTTTCAGGCTTGGGGGGGATCGGCCGACCCCCGGCACAGTGCGCTTTTCTCTGCGGCCCCGAGAATCTCTACGTGAAGTAGGATCTTGTACGTGTGCGTGGGAGCGAGGAGGCCTGAGCGCGGAGTCCCCCCCCCCCGCCCACCCCTGCCGCTGGCCACCACCATCCCCGTCTCCCCGTCACCTCCACTCCTCCCAGTCGAATCCCACCGTCTTCGTGTTTTGGGGCGCGACTCCTCCCGCTCGGCATAGTGTCCCATCCCCCGGGTCCGTCCACATCAGTAGGTGTCCAATCACGCCCTTTTTTGGGCCCTGACCCTTGTGTCCCTGCTCTCAGTTCCCCGGGGTCATATCCAGGAACTGCCAGTGCCGGGTCACGTGTTAATCAGAATGTTTTGAGGAAAGAAATGCCGTACCGTAAAGCATTCTCGAGTCTACTATCCTGCAGCATCTTTACATAAATAACGTTAATCACAGTCATTATTTTTACATAAACAACGCAAATTAATGATCGTGAAATAACGATGCATCTTTAAAAAGTAGGTATTAAAAAAATAAAAAATAAATAAAAAATAAATAAAAAGTAGGTATCAGGTCTGATTTTTGAAGGTTTGCAGATCTGAGCTACTAACGTAGCTGATAAACCTCTAACAGCCAGAAAAATCTGGGGCGTGAGCGTCTGCGGGCTGGGCAGGCGTCCCACCAGACGCGGCTCTGCTGCCCCGTGGCTCCCTTGCACGTGATACGAGGTTCTCCGTTGACATGAATTTCTCTCCCCTTTTTTTTTTTAAAGAGATGCCAAGATTTCGTCCAGTGACCATATGAGGATTGGAGGCAGCGAAGAGATGGCCTGGCTGCAGATCTGTGAGCCCACGGAGAAGGATAAAGGGAAATACACCTTTGAGATCTATGATGGCAAAGACAACCATCAGCGCTCGCTGGACCTGTCGGGCCAGGGTAAGACGGTCGTTCCCGGCGCCTCCCGACGGCGCGTTCCGTGATCCACCGACAACCCTAGAAGCCGAAACACTCTGGTTGCGTGGTTTTCGTTCAGAGAACATGGTTTCTCAGTAGCCGGCCCATTCCGTCGGCTGTTTCCGTTCCCACCGGGTCCGGCGCCCCGGGGAACCACCCGAGTGGGCGGACGGCGAGCCCAAACCATTAACCGGCACCACACGTTTCCTTACAGCGTTCGATGAGGCCTTCGCAGAGTTCCAGCAGCTCAAGTAAGACTTGCATGGAGTCGCGTGGATTTGCACGTCGCGTGGGGGCCTCCCCGGGGGCTGCTCGGCCGGGCGCAGCTTACTGGGTGCAGGGCGCAGAGGGCAGGCGCGCTCCTAAAGGACGCGTGCTCACGATGGACTTTCGGGGCCCGTCGTGACCCTGGGTTCATCCAAGTGGCGAAGGTCTGAGTGGGCGAAGTATTCACGGTCTCCGAGCAAGAGACTGTTTAAACGTTATACATTCAGGTTCTTTTTAAATACTTAATTCCCTTTCGAGTGATTCCATGGCAGCAAAATTGAGATGAAGGTACAGAGCTGCCCCGTGTGCCCCGGCTCGCGCCCCGCACGGCCTCCCCTGCCCCCCGCACCCCCAACGGACGGTGCCGTTGTCCGCAGCTGTGAGCCCGCATGGTCGCCGTCGCCGGGCGTCCGCGGTGTCCCCCGGGGTTCCCTCCAGCTGTGGTTGGTTCTGGGGCTTGGACGGGTGAGCGCGCCGTGCTCCGCCTGCCATGCCTCCCTCCGCCCGCCCTTTGTCGACCACTCATCAGGGCCCTGCTCCCGTCTCCCTGGTTCTGATTTTCCCCCGGAATGTCCTGGAGGCAGAGTCGCACGGCGCGTAGGCTCCTCAGCCGGGCGTCTTTCGCTTCGTCCTCCGCGTTTAGGCTCCTCCGTGTCTTTGCGGGGCCCGAAGGCTCCTTTATTTTTATTGCTGAATAATATCACCGTGTTCCCAGCAACCCTCTAAAGATCCCCTCGCGGCTTCTAAATGTGTATCTGGGCCCTGCAAGCGCCCAAACGGGAGAGCGGCCGCTGGCCTCGCTCGGTCAGTAGGTGTCTGTTGAGCGATGCCCAGACGCCCGAGGCCAAAGCAATCTGGGGAATTAGGGGAAAAAAGAAATCCCTCCAACCTATGCGCTTGAATCCTGAGCTGGTTTCCGTGGGTTTCACCTGCTGAAAGGCAGGGACCGGCCCCAGCGCCCGCGGGGAGACGTTGGTGGAAGCGCCCACCGGCCGTAGCTCCTCGGGTGCCGCCGCGAACCCGCTCCTCTAGGACGCAGCCAACCCTGGTCCTCCTTCCTTTCGCTTGCGCGTCCAGCAAAGCTCTGAAGTGTGTGGCGCTTGTTGTGGCAGCGTTTTCTCAGGACTGTCTTTTCATTCTCCTCCCCCCCGCTTTCATTTTTAGGGCAGCAGCGTTTGCAGAGAAGAGTAAGTACATGTTGCGTTATGGTCACCGAGGATTGTTCGGGGTGGGCAAGGGCCTCGGCTTTAGCGTCCCGGTGCGGGGCGTCCGACGTCCATCAGCACCCTGCGCGCCCCAGGGGAGAACCTTCCGTGACTCCCGGCACCCACAGCCCGTTCTTTTGCGAGGTGCTCGGGCAGGTGTGGCCATAGGTAGAGGACGCACAGCAGAGGCGCAGGAGACCAGTCGGCCACACTCGCAGGTCCCGGGGTGGCTCACCGCCCAGAGCCCCCGCAGAAGCCGCGGGTCATGAGGCAGAGGCAGCAGTGGGGGCGAGTCTAGACCATGGCCCTCGCGGGGCGTCCAGGGGACGAGCGATGCAGGGCTGGCTCGCTTGAATGACCTCAGGGAGCTTTGGTCTGTGGGGAAGGCCCGTGGATGGCCGGCCCGGCCCTGGGATGGTCCGGGCAGCGGAGTATTGCTTTGGGTGTGGAGACGAGAAGGGGGAGGCCGGGGCTGGTCGGGGCAGGTCGGGGAGGTAGGGCAGGTCAGCACTGGCTCTGGGGGGCCTCCTCGACCAGGTTAGATGTCACAGCGTCCTCATAGGCAGACAGCCTAGGCTCCCGGCAGCCCCCACCCGTGGGAAGCCCCGCGCCCAGGCCCAGGACCCCCCTCCCTGCAGAGCAGGTCGTAGCCACGTGTCGTTCCATGAGTGGAGCCCAGTGAGCTCATGCCCGGCCCTCGCTCCTCGTGGGCGCGCACGTCCGCCCCTGCACAGGGCCCGCGACCCCTGGCCCCCTGGCCCCTCCCCGTTACGGGTGCGGTCGTGGGCACCCCTCCCTGCATCTCGGTGCTGCCCTGCACGGGCCCCTCCCCAGGGACACCCCGCCCGCCCATCGTGTTCTGAACCGAGCCGCCTTCGTGTTACAGATCGCGGCAAGCTGATCGGTGGCCTGCCTGACGTGGTGACCATCATGGAGGGCAAGGTAAGGCCGGGCAGCAGGGCGCACAGTCAGGGCCCACGGGGTGTCGGCTGTGCAAGGCGGTCCCGCTCCTGGGCATGGGGAGCCTGCGGAGGGGACTGCGTGTTGCTCAGCGCCCAGGGGCAGTGACCGCACGGGGCACAGGCCAGCCCCCTGCACCCCGGAGGAAGGGGGCACCACCTGCGTCCAGGGAGACATGTCTGCTCAGCTTTCGAGGTCATTTTGGGATTTATAATGGGGACCCCTGGCTGGAGGGTCAGGTCGCTGGGGTCGGTGGAGATACTGACCCGTAGGTGGTGGCCTCCGTGGCCTCGGGACCTCGGTCAGTGTCCAGGGGACACGGCCAACATTCTGGGGTGTCCAGACCTAGAGAGCGGCCAAGACGGGGCGGCCGAGCCTCGGGGCCCAGCCCCCAGGGCACCTCAGCCTCCGCGGTGCGTTCGCGGCGTCCCATCTGCTGGCCATAAGGCGACGCCTCCTCTGGGTTCGCCGGAGGAACCGGGCAACGCGGATGCGTGAGTTGGAATAGGAGGGAAACTGAGCCACGGGCTCCACGTGTGTCCCGCAGGCCTGGCGTTCAGGCACCTGTACGTTGTTTCACGGGCTGAGCCGCAGATTAAAGCCGGGGATACCAGAATGACCCCCGGCCGTCCCTGGCAGCGCCCCAGCCCTGCCCGCCGCGTCCCAGTCTGACGTAGACGAGGCCCCTGTGGGCGGCGGAGGGTGACCGAGCCCCAGGGCGCGCCCCGCGACCTCTGCGCCCCTAACCCTAACCCTTCTCCCCCCACCTGCCTCCCGAAGACCCTGAACCTGACGTGCACGGTGTTCGGGAACCCCGACCCCGAGGTGGTGTGGTTCAAGAACGACAAGGACATCGAGCTCAGCGACCACTTCTCGGTGAAGGTGGAGCAGGCCAAGTACGTGAGCATGACCATCAAGGGCGTGAGCTCCGAGGATTCGGGCAAGTACAGCATCCACGTCAAGAACAAGTACGGGGGCGAGAAGATCGACGTCACCGTCAGCGTCTACAAGCACGGGGAGAAGATCCCGGAGGTGTCGCCGCCGCAGCAGGCGAAGCCCAAGCTCATCCCGGCGTCGGCGTCGGGCCCGTGAGGGGCACGGGGTGGGGGGGGCCGTGTGCTTGCTGCGAGGCCCCGCGGCCCGTGCCCGGCTCGCATGGCCCTTCTGACCGGGCACGGGCGCTGCTGCTGTAGGTCCCCGGGCGGAGTGTGGGCCGCTGGCCCCGTGGGCGCGGATCCCGTGGCCGGGCGGGCATGGGGGCCGCGGTGTCCCCGTCCTCGCGGCTCCGGGTCCGGGTTGTAGAGCCCTGCACACGCCTTCCTGGCTGCGCTCCGCTTTCCCACGCTGTACACCAATAAAATGTTGAACGGCACCTGTGTGGTTCCCGTCGGCCTCACATGCCTTGGCCCGGACGGTGCGGCCTGCGGTCCGGGGGGGGTCCACCCGCGGGCCCTCCAGCGGCCTCGTCCCCGAGGGCTGCGTCCCCGCCGGCTGCGGGGCCTTCCCAGCTCGTCGCAGCAGCTCTGCAGAGGAAGGCAGATGTGCCGGCGGCCGCGGTTGGTCCCCTGCGCCGATGGCCTGGTTGGGGGTCTCGACGGGGTCGGGCGTCCTCCGAGGTGACGAGCGCGGGGCCGGGTGGCCACCCTGGGCCTCCCGGGGAAGGTCAACACGTGCAGCTGCACAGAGCCTCTCTTCCAGCTCCTCCTCCCTTTCTTGGGAAGAGGCTGAGCTCCCTGGGGCGCCGCGTTCCTACGTCCATGGTCCAGTGTTAGACTAGACGTGTTGCTTGCACGAGACGCTTTGGTTTTCAGAACATCTCCTCTCCGTCATCGGGGCCAATCCAAACTCCGTGAGGTCGTGTCCTATTCTCCTAAGGTCGTAAAAGAAGCTCTGAAATTTAAGGGCGTCCCTGATAACGCCAGCCGGCCCAGCAGGGTTTCACTGCAGGTGAAGGGAGATTTGATTTTATTTTATTTGATTATTTATTTTATATTTTATTTATTTTATTTTATTTTATTTATTTTATATTTTATTTTATTTTATTAATTTAATTTTAATTTAATTTAATTTAATTTTAATTTAATTTAATTTAATTTTAAAGATTTTTGTTTATTCATAAGAGACACGGAGAGAGGCAGAGACACAGGCAGAGGGAGAAGCAGGCCCCATGCAGGGAGCCCAACACAGGACTTGATCCTGGGGCCCCGGGGTCACACCCTGGGCTGAAGGCGGCGCTAAACCGCTGAGAGATCCCTGTTTCTCAAATAAATAAATCAAAGCACGAAACGCACAGCTGAGGGCTGCTACGAGAGTCGGCCTCAGTTCTCACTGCAGAACGGACGTAATCGCGGGCGCGGGTTGCCCGCCGTGTGCAGGCGAGCTGGATCAGCGCGTGCACACCCCACACCTCGTGACGTGTCGGGAAGGCTCGGGCAGTGGCGCGGGAGCAAACGGTAGCCGGGTCAACTCAAAATAAAGATTTTACGTCTTCAAAAAGTAGGGTTCTAAGACTGCCGTCCCCTGTGTCTTGAGACTGGACTACTGGGCTCCCGCCTGCCCTCAGGCCCGGCCGGCATAAGCCGCGTGGGCTCAGATGAGGGGCAGCGTCTTGTTCTTGGTTTAAGCACCAGAGGGGCGTGTTGGCAAAGGAGAAACATCTGTGGGGCGAAGACCCGGGAACAGGGAGGTGCCCTTCACCACATCGTGCTCAGTGCGCTCACGGTGCATCGTGTGCATCCCGTCACCCAGACGCCCGGCCGGGTCACGTGTTTACCTGGACGCCCTTTGCAGGGAGCTCAGTGCCCCCAAGGGACACGCAGTGGGCTCCTTAGTCCACAGACGCGACGGCGAGGCCTGCGTCTCACACGGCGGCCTCGGACCCGTGTCGCTGCTCCTGGACGAGGAGGCCCATCCTGGGGATTTGCTTCGACGGCCGGGAGTGTGACAGACGCCCCGGGCAGAGCTCAGACGTGGCATGCGGGCCTCACTCTCTGGGCGACAAATGCGTGGCTTTCAGAAAACATGTATTTTTTTTGCTCCCTACGAGACGTTTTAACCCAGGAGCGCAGCAGGAACCCACATGTCAACAGTAATGGCTTAGAAAGTTAAAAACCACAAATAGATTTAGAAATCACGTTTTGTGGAGCACGTGCACCATGACCACGGCCCTAAGCAAACACACAGATGCGTATTCGTGGCAAAGGTACTGAGATTCTTTTACTGGAGGGTGGATATTTGTCATTAAGAGTTTTTTTTTGCAGGGGGGACCCCTGGGTGGCTCAGCTCAGGGCATGAACCCGGGGGTCCTGGGGTCGAGTCCCACGTCGGGCTCCCTGCAGGGAGCCTGCTTCTCCCTCTGCCTCAGTCTCTACCTCTCTCTGGGTCTCTCATGAATAAATAAATAAAATCTTTTTTAAAAAAGTGTTTTTTAAGAGTGTTTTGCACTATTTGTTAATAAAGGTGGGAGTGTGCGTATGTGGTTTGTGGAACGTCTGTCGCCCGAGAGCCCCCCAGGCTCGGGTGCCCTCGGCTGAGCGGCTGTGGCCCCATGATCCCCCCTGGAGGCGTCCCTTCCCCGCCGCACTGCCCTCGGCTCCATGCCCGCAGAGAGGTCCTCCCCTTCCCCGGGTCTCAGGCCCCGCGAAACCTCTAGATGGCACTCGGAGAACAGACACGGAACTTGCGCCCCCGCTGCGGCCCAGATCCATCTTTCTGATGCAAACACATCACTTAGCGGAGGGAGGGCTGGGGAAGGTATTACACTTACCCAGGGACAAAGACGGGTCTGGCAAATTACTGTTTCCAGGAAATAGCAGGTCATTTTGAAGGCAATAATGTAGGCTCTTAATCTTCACGGGATACACACGAGAAGGAGTAGGACACACCTGGTGAGATATTACAGGGCTCCCGTCGCATCAGTGAAGTCATCGGAATATGTGATCTATCTGTACGTTACGTTGGGGTATGAATTTTAAATATTCCATGTTTCAAAGAGGCATGTCAAGCGCAGCCGGCTCACTCATTTTTCAAAGCAGTAAATTATACAGCGTTGGAATTTTTCATATTAAGCATCTGATCCTGCAGAAGGAGCCGTCGGGGACGGAGGTGGTGAATCGGAGGAGTTTCTGGGTCTTCAGGGCGCGGTGCTCCGCCCCAGGTGACCTTGTGTGTCCTCGGGTATGTTCTCAGTGGTCGTTCTGCATCTTATTTTTATTTATTATTTATTTATTCATTTACTTACTTACTTACTTTTGCATCTTGATTTTTAAAGGCATCATCATCCTGGGTATTTGGGAAAAGCTTTTGGGAGGCATCAGGGGGCCCTGCCGCCCCATATTTCATATGAACAAATACGGTTAACTGTGTGGTCTCTGTTTTTTTTTTTTTTTTTCGAATTTTAATTGCCTCTTGGAGGGATGGTGAAGCAGTAGGAAGATGGATTACACGTAACAGTTGCGTTTTTCACTGGCTTAAAAATGTATCGGATGCAAACGTCATTTTATGCGTGGAACCGTGATGATGCTTTTTAAGCCAAGGGGGCATGTGGAGGTGCACGAACGAGCACGCTGTGGGTTACACTCCCCGGGGCTCCAGCTCTGCGGCGCCCGGGCCGCCTCCGGTCGCGCCTGCTGCGTCAGGTCTCCACCACCGCTCCAGCAGCCAGCCTGCCTTCACCTCGGTCACCATGCTGGCCTGTTTCCCGGGATCACAGGCGCTTCTCTCATTTCTTCTAATGTAGCCCCATCAAGAAAAGGTTGACACAGAGGAGGGGTGGAGGACAGAGAATGTGGCTCCCGTCCTGGCTCTGGACAGACTGGCACCTGCACAGCCCCGTCCGTGCTTCTGTGCCTCGGTCTCCTCTTGGCAGGGGGACCCTGAGCCCCAGCCAGGTGTAAGAGCACGGCCTGCACCTGTCTGGCAGAGGGGCCTTTCCTGGAAGGTTCCCGGCCAACGGGTTCTTAGCCTTGCTCGGTTGTTGTCGGGGTCAGCAGTCCGAGGGCTTCCGGAAACCCCTGTCAGAGCTGAAGTGTTAGGGCCTCAGCACTTATGCCTGGGGCTCTGATGCACAGTCCGTTTCAGGTCTCAGGGCTGAGCCTCAGGGCCGGGCCGGTGGGCAGAAGCCTCGTCCCCCCGGGCCAGGCCAGGCCAGGCCAGCCCAGCTGCATGCGAGGTGAGCCCTGCTCGGCCCTTCTCCTGGGTCAGCGCCGCCACGCGGGCCACCGTCAGCTCTGGCCCCTGTCCCTCCTGTTGGCTTCCTTCTCATACCCTAATCCAACTCTGGGGACGTTTGCAGAGCCCGGTCAACACATAGTAAAGGCCGGCTGCCCTCTCGCCCCCGCCGGGTGGGAGCCTAAGACCCGGGCCACATCCCAGGGCGTTTCCAGGACGCACCGCCACCTGCGGAAGCCACCCAGAAAGGCGGAGGGTCCGCAGAGGCTCCACAGGCACCTGCTGCTTGAGCACTCGCTCGTCTGGGCGGAGGGGACACTGCAGGGCAGCACAGGACAGCGAGGACCCTGCGCGTTCCCGCACAGCCCCACGCCCGCACGCGCACAGGTGGGCTGAGGCCCAGGCCTGCGGGAAATGCACGGCGTCCTGCTGGGCCCGGGCTCTCAGGAGGTGGGCGGGGCCTGCCCGTGTGGGCGGGGCCAGCGCTGGAAGTGGGCGGGCCAGCTCTGGCAGTAGGAGGGGCCTGTCCCAGCAGTGGGCGGGGCCAGCTTCAGCAGTGGGAGGGGCCAGCTCTGGCCATAGGAGGGGCCTGTCTCAGGGCGGGGCCAGCTTTGGCAGTGGGAGGAGCCTGTCCCAGCAGTGGGCGGGGCCAGCTCTGGAAGTGGGTGGGACCAGCTCCTGCAGTAGGAGGGGTCTGTCCCCATGGTGGGCGGAGCCAGCTCTGGCAGTGGGCGGGGCCTTCCCCCACGGTGGGCGGGGCCAGCTCTGGCAGAGGCGGGGCCTTCCCCATGATGGGCGGGGCCTTCTCCGTGGTGGGCGGGGCCAGCTCGGCAGCAGCCAGGGCCAAGGTGCCTGGGTAGCAGGTGGTCAGGGCTGGGGCGTCTCCTCCAGGGTGGGCACCGCCTTGGCGCCTTCAAGGCCCTCGAGACCACCTTCACTGGCATGGAGGGGTTTTGTTTTCTTGACACCCTGCGTCTCATTTGGTTTCCAGCAGTTAGCACACTATGTGACACTGGTTTCCCGCGTACAAGATAGGGATCCAACAGTTCTGTACGACAGCTGGTGCTCATCACGGCAGGTGCACTGCATCCCCACCACCTCTTTCCGCATCCCCACCTCCCCTCTGGTGACCACCAGCGTGCTCTCTGTAGTGAAGGGTCTATTCCTGGGTTTGTCTCTCTCTCTCTCTCTCCTTATTTTACTTTGTGCATTTGTTTTATTTCTTAAATCCCACATAGGAGTGAGATCAGATGTATTTGTCTTTCTCTGTCAGATTTATTTTATTTAGCACAGTACTCTCTAGCTCCATCCATGTCATTGAAAATGCCAGGATTTCATTCTTTCTTGTGGCTGAATAATTTTCCCTAATAGGAAAACACTACCTCGGAGCAGACTGGGTGGCTCAACGGTTTAGCACCGCCATTGGCCCAGGGTCTGATCCTGGGGACCCGGGATCAGGTCCCACGTCGGGCTCCCTGCGTGGGGCCTGCTTCTCCCTCTGCCTGTGTCTCTGCCTCTCTGTGTGTCTCTCTGTGTCTCTCATGAATAAATAAATAGAATCTTAAAAAAAAGAAAGAAAAACACTAACTCGAGGGGATAAATGAACCCCGCTGTCCACATAGCGGTAGCAACAGTAGCCAAATCATGGAGGCAGCCCAAGTGTCTGTCACCTGATGAATGGATAAACATGTGGTGTATGTGTGCAATGGAATATTACTCAGCCATCAAAAGAATGGTTTTGTTTTTTGCTCACTGGAAAAACGCTCATGGGCGTATATTTCCATGCTTCCCCTACTAAAGATTAAGAGAAGAAAAAGAAAAAAAACCCAGTGCTCCTATTTATCGACGAGAATACCTAAGTAAAAGGATGCTCTAAATGTTTTCCAGCCCCAGGCCATTGCTACCTGCCTTACAGTCTCATGGAAAAGAATGTCCTGTCTCTACCAAGTGGTCATGACACCATTCATCCACCCATTCATTCCATCACTCCGTCAGCAAACACCTGGGCCCATAATGCATCATGTTCCTTTACTGCTGAGCACAATCAGCACACAGCATAGCTGCTCACTGGACATTTGCAAAATAAATAAATAAATAAATAAATAAATTAATTAATTAATTAAATAAAGGGGGGTGAACATTGCATTTTTCACTTCATTGTCAAAAGTGAAATGAAGAAGTCACTTCATTGACTGATACAACAAAACTGGTAAAATTTGGGGAGCCCTTTAGTGAAATAGCCTCGTTTGGCACCAAAAGAGTTCCTATTCGGAGTTATCCACGAGCAGAGGCTCTACTATGCAAAGGAAGGAATGTGAACAAGAGAGTGGGAGAGATACCCGCGCTTGCTCGCTCATCTGCGTCCCAGTGACCTGAAGCCTGCTCTGTAGCTGTGCAAGCGCTGAACCCAGGAGGCCCCGCCGGCAGGGCGTTGCAGCTCCCTACGGGGAAAATACCCGGGTTCCCCGCTGCTGCATCCCGAGCCCCGAATGCCGGGCCCGGCACATGGCAGGTGCTCCATGGATGTCGCCCGCCGTGAGGATGAGCTGTGGCAAACCACATGGGCCTCTGCGAGACGCTTCCCACCCTTCTAGGCGGCGGCGTAAAGCCAGGCAAGGGAGCATCTACTTGGCCATTGTTACAATCCAGCCCTTGTGCACGTTAATAGGAACCTAGTTGTGGATTGTGGTTTATCAACAAGTGGGGCTGGTGTCTGTGTCACCAAATCAAGAATAATCGTGCTCTTTGTAAATGTTAAGGGATAATCATGGCTATTCCTGGATGGGTTAGTCTCCTCCCTTCTTGCCTCTCGTGTTTACTCTGCGTGGATCAATTTTCATTTTATAGTTTCATAATTAAAAGTCTAAGACACCCCCAACACTTCGGGTGCCCACGCGCTACCCGCCCTCTCCCCCTCCCCGCCCCCTCCAGCAAGAACCACTGTCCTGACGTCAGTGTAAATTCTCTTGACTATTTTTATTCTTTGTGGCGCGACATTTTCCTACTGAGGAATAACCGGGGCTTTCTGACTTTGATGCTGTGAACTGTGTTGAGAGGACAGTCATGCACCTCTGTGTTGGTGAGTTTTCTAGCGTACGTGCGTGCAAGCGGAAAGGCTGGGCCGCAGGAACCAAGCACCATCACCTTTATCAGCTGTTGTCACCCGGCCTCCGAGGCGCTTAGCAAACGTGCGACGCGAGCCGCAGCACGTGGGGCCGTGTGGCGCCCAGTTCCCCAGGACGTCCCGTAGGATGTGATGGGATGCGTGGCGGCAAAGTGCGATGCTGTTGTGACTGCCTCGCTCTGTGTTATCACTGGTCTGTAGATTTGCTGGGATTTTCTAGGTCGGAGCCGCAGGCTGCAGGTGACATCATTCTCCTTCCTGGCTCCTGGTGCGGTCACAGCGGAGCACCGCGGGGAGGGGAGGAGGGACAGGCTGGCGAGCGTTGCAGGGAGAGTGCGGAGCCACCGAGTCCCTCCTGTGGATGAGCTGCATCTGCTCTGGGCTGTCCGGTGGCGACAGGCCTGGGCCTGGCCGCGACCTCCTACCTGCCTACCTGACCGCCCGCCACCGGCTCCCCATCACCGTGCCTGGCACTGATAAAGAACATCATCCCGTGTCCCCGCTGCCTGCAGACTGTCGCTTTCTGAAGCTTGGCCTGAATGTGCGATGATGCATCAGGTCGCCCCACGTCAGGGGGCCCGCAGCGTCCTGCCGGGGCGGCCCGTCACCCTCGTGTCCCCACCTCTCTGCTCTGACAAAGACGGTTTGACCCTCAGTGGCCCCCGCCCCTTCCTCTGGGGGAACTTCCTCGAGCTTCTCTGTCCCCTGAAAGTCCCTCTCCTCCCTGCACCTGCTTCCCTTGGGAAGGACCCAGCACATACCGCGCCCCGTCCGTGCAGCCAGTTTTTGATTCTTTACGAAGTTGAAGCAACTTCACACTGACCCTTCCTCCGAGGACAGTTTTATGCACTTCATCTAATCCGGTGACGTGGCGCTGACCCCGGGCTTGGGTTCCAGGTAACAGTCCCTAAGCCGCTGCCGAGGGAGGGAGACTCAGCCTTCTGACCCAGCTCCTCACGATGGCATCTGCCTAATGTCGCCGGATTTCCCGCCTGAAGGGAGCCTTATTCCGAGCGCCACCCACAGCGCTTGAAACATCTCAGAATTCAGATCAGTGTCTGCGTCCCTTCCCCGCGCCGCTCCCGCCCCCGCTGCCGGCTGCTGGTGCCCACGCTGACCTGCCACACCTGCGGCTCCTTCCGTTCCCGGGTCTGTTCTCCTGAGATGACACTTCTCTTTCCCACTACATCATGTTGACCATATATATATATTTTTTTCTCTGACAATGTACTTTCTCCTACTTGTATATCGAAGTGGGCCAGCAGCGCTTCTACAACGGGGTGGTCTCAGTCTAACCCAGTCAAGGAAATGAGATTTCTTCCCAAATGCTGCCAGAGGTTCCATCAAGGCCTCCCAATGTGGTTACCCAGGGATCGATTTCTTTATGGATAAATAGCCACTTAGACCTTAAGAACTACTCACTAAATACATAAATAAATGAACAAGAGGAAGAAAAATGCAGGGGAGGGAGCTGCAGCTCTTCACGGGGCGATGGATGTGCTCACCAGCTCCACGTGTTGGTTTTTCCACAAAGCGCTCGCGCATCAAAACATGGAGTTGTATATACCTTTGATACATAGGATTTTTATCAGTTATTCCCGGGAAAAGGAAAAGAGTCAGGAACAATGACCCAGCATCAACGTCTGTGCTTCTATCCGGTGAAGCGCACGTGGTCGTTAAGACGGACATACTGACGACTCACTCTCCTCCTGAGAGCGCTTATTTTTCTTCCAGCCTGCTCACGCTTTGACTCAATGTCATGCTTTATTCTCACGTAGTATTTTTTGTCACGATGGCTTAATGCAACCTCTTAGGATGAAGATATATTTTAAGTCTGATGAAATCTTATTTCAGCTATGGAGGGTGGGAAATAAAAAGCAAATGACTGACAGTTCGCAAGGCAAACAGCTGGGGCCCGGCTCTCCCTGGACCCCTGTGCTCACCGGGTACCAAGCGTCCCCACCCACGCTTTCTCCCAATGCTAAGCTGCTAGGGTCGCATTCGTGTCACAGACGGACGCTGTGCCTCCGTGTAGCCCAGGGACCCTGCCAGGTACTGGAGGGTGGCAAGCCTGAGGTGCATCGGGGGCTGGTCCTGGGGGGTGGGGGGTGGGGAGGGTGCACAGTCCTGGGGGATGAGGGGAGGGGGAGGGAGTGCGGAGGGGGCGTGGTGCTCCGTGCACCTGCGTCCACCTGGCTTCTCCATCAGAGGCTGCCCTTGGAAGACGAAGGTCACTGCTCCCTGGGGTCGTGACCCCGTGGCATGAGCTCCACTCTCCCCCTTGGCTTTTGAGAAACGGACAGATCACTTGCCTTCCAGGGACTTGCGTGGGGAGGCGCCGTGTCAGGGGCCGGGGCGCCCCGGGGAGGCCCCCCCTTGCTCCCTGGAGCCCACCAGCCCGTGGAAATCAGGCCTGCAGCCTCCGTGCACGACTCCGGCCCTCTGTGCGTGGAAATGGATCATTGCAGTTGATTCTGACGTCCTTTGATTGAACTGAGTTGATTTTGCACAGATTTCTTAAACCGATGCAAATGAAACGGGTTATATGTGATTTTTGACATCTGTTTGCTTATAGAAGAGACATACTAAGTAACATTTCCCTCTTGCGATGCCGAGAAGCAGGTTCTCCATGGGACGCGGCTCCTAATTGGGCGCAAAGTAGACCCAGCGCTCAGGGACAGGTTTTCTTGCCCTTTTCACTGCGGAGGAAACACGGCAACACTCTTCCCTGTTGTAATTAGGTTGAAGATAAATTCTCGATTTTTTTCTCATCTGTCAGGAAAAAAAGCCGATGAGTCTTGCCTTTCCTTACATTCCAGAAATACTGCCGCCGAGGAAGGGTGAGGGTGCGAGGCGAGTCCAGGGACTTCGGCGTGTGTACGGGAGCCCGAGTCCTCTATCTTCCCAGAAAGAAAACAAGATCCCAACAAAACCCCCAAACCCACGTATACAGACCACAAAAAATCTGCTTAATCTTCCAGTCGGACGGATTGAAAAAATACAGCTGTTTTCATCTAGTTGCGGCAACCAAACCCCAGAACCCATGTATTTCCCGTTGGTCTAGACACTTTTTTACTAAACAAGGAAATTTGAAAACCCAGTGATTTTTTTTTTAATCCTCAGTGGAGGAGTTAGTAAGAAACAAAGGATCAAATCAGGAAACTATTTCAAAAAACCAGTTTTTCACACCAAAAGGAGAAGGTGCCCCGAAGTGTTTCGCCGGGAGTGGCGCGTGCGGTCATCTTGCATCTTCTCTTTTTGCTGTTGGGGCGCCAGCTGAGGTGGAGGTGAGGGCGACGGGCAAGGTGTGGGGTAGCGGGGTCGGGAGGCCTGCAGCTCCGATGGGCAGGGTCGTGGGGTCACTGGAGGACCTTGGCTTCCTCCGCGGGGCGGGTGGTGGTGGTGGGCCTGTCCCGTCTACACGGCCTGATGGCGTTGAATGATCCGAGTGAAATGAAGCTGCCCAAGGAGGAGATCTGAGAGGAAGCTCGCCTCACCTCCCCCCATTGCATCCGAGCACGGCTGCAAGCTCTGCACATGCCCTTTAACCCAGGGGGGCACCAAGTAGGACAGGTCTTCCTGGAGAGCGTTGTCAGTGGTGCAGCGCAACTCACCGTGGAAGGGCTGCCTGAGGCTCCCGGGTTTGGGAGATGAGACCTCATAGACATTTGCACATTATCTGAGAATAGTGGGTAGATTGCAAGATGGTGTCACTTGCTGGGTGCCCAGGCTGACGGGGAAACTGAGGTCATGTTGTCCCCTGGCCCCTGGGAATGCACCTCCCCCCGAGGAGTCTCCGAGGCTGCCCTGTCAGGATCCAGGACCACCATGGGGCCATCTGCACCCCCACCCCGGCCAGGGCAGGCTCTCCTCCGACCCGCATGTCCCCGTTGGGCGTCGTGCCTGGGCACCCTGCAGCGCACCACCCTTCACTCGGCCCCTGGGAACGTCTTCCAATTTCTGTTCCTGACTTTGAAGGGCCTGTGGAATCCTTCCTGGTGGGACGCCTTCGGGCCGTGGGTGTCATTACCGGCCCAGCAGTACCGGCAGGAGCAATTAGCCTCATCAGCCAACAGTTGAGACCTTACGGTTATCTCTCATGTTCAGAATGTTCTAAGAAGCTGATTTATCCTATTTCTTTGAGGAGCCTCTCCGTCCAGCAGCGGAGGGGGCCTGCCCGCAGGAACGCGGGAGGTGAGCTAGCGGACGTCCAGGGTTGGCGGCCTGGGGCACAGGCTGGTAGCCAGTGACCTCCGGGACAGCGAGCTACCGCCGGGAGCGGCCGTGAACCGCAGGGCGGCTCAGGAGTGCACGAGGGCCGCCGGGTTGCGGGGAGAAGAGACGTTTTGGCCCAGGCTGAAATACTGAGAACATGCTCTTGTTTTATGTATTTGCTTTTCTGGGATAAAGTTACATAATATCGTTTTAAGGTCAGGGACTTTTATTCTTTTATTTTATTTTATTTTTTAAGTTCAGGGACTTTTATTTTTTTATTTATTTAATTTTATTTTTTAAGTTCAGGGGTTTTTAGAGAAACAGAGCCCATGTCATTTTCTGCCCCTGTGGCTTCTGTACGGAGAATAGAACAGAAGCTTGACGGGTAAAGGACATGAACAGAAAACCAACCGGCACGTTCCCGGCCCGTGAGAAGTACAATGTAGGGTGCTCGCGCCGAGCGCTAGGCCGCTCCCCCCGTGCGAGCACGAGCTGCAGAGGCCCTGGCCAGACGGCGGCTGCATCCTCGATGTCTAGCAGGTGCTCGTAAACCTGTAAAAGGGATCCAGTTATTGGCGCCTCATAAAGTCTGGCATTTTCTGGGCATCACGAAAATGAGCAGTTGGTTGGTTTGTTATTGAAGTTGGCAGCGCAGCCGGCTCAGCGACCACGCCTCGGTCGGCCTCGGGCGGCCTCGCTGAGCACCTGACTCTCCGGGTCTGGTCCCGAACTGGGGGGCGGACAGCGTCCCGGGGCCCCGACGGTCGCAGGAGCACTCGCGTGTCCGGGTCTTGGTGGGACAGCAGGGCTTACACCGTGATGTGTGCTCCACGCGGGGAGTGGGATGTGTTTGTGTAGAGGTGGAGGGACGGTTTCTGGGACCTTCTGGAGCCTGGTCTGGCTTCAGCACCTTGTTGGCTGGTAGATGGGAAGTGATCCGAGTTTATAGACCGTGGCTGCCGTCTGCTGTTTTCTGTTTCAAGTTCCAAACGTCGGGAGCGGGTGGTAAAGCTGCTTGTGTTCAGCGCTGTGTGTGCTGCTAACGAGGTGCCCTGGGCTGGAACCACTCGTCTGGTCGTCAGGGGCTGGGGCTCGCGGTAAACATCTCTGTCCCCTCTGGCTTCAGGTCCCCATTCGCCGAAGTAAGACCGTAAGTCCTTGCACGGGTATTACGCACTGGGATGATTTTTTTTTTAAAGATTTTATTTATTTGTTCATGAGAGACCAAGAGGGAGAGGCAGAGTCACAGGCAGAGGGAGAAGCAGGTTCCAGCAGGGAGCCTGACCCGGGACTCGATCCCAGGACCTCGGGGTCACGCCCTGGGCCAAGGCAGATGCCCCACACCTGAGCCCCCGGGGTCCCTGAAACATGTTTGCAAGTGCCCTGGACTCTAGATCTTCCGTTGTTCCGTGAGGCACATCTGGGGGCGGCAGTGCCCGCAGCTGGAGCTGTTTCCACTGAGAGCAGACACTGGCCTTCTGAGAAGGAGCCTGACCTCTGACTTGTGGGAAGCGTGGGCCACTTACAGGGGCCGAGCTTGCTCCCTGGCGATGGGTGCGTGAGGGTGCGGGGTGCTGCCTTTGTGTGCAGGGCATCGGCGGTGGCCAGTGGGGGCCGGCTGAGGGATGCTGCAGCACACAGTCGGCGCCAACTCTCTGCGGGGGGGGGGAGCGGCTGGTGCGACCAGAGGAGCTTATGCAATATGGACAGATGACCCCACCCCCGCCAGGTGCCGGCCGGTTCCCATGGACAGACTGCGCGGTCAGCGCTCTCCCCTAATGACATTTCCATCTGCGCGTCTCACGTAACCCGATATTCCACAAACACCCCTCAGGCCCGGGGCCTGTGACAGCCGGCGTTCCCTGAGCCTCCAGGACGTCAGGACTCTGCCTTTGACTCCAGAACTTCAGGATAATCAGGTTTTAAAAAGCAAATGCAGGCAGCCTGGTGGCTCAGCGGCTTAGCACCACCTTCGGCCCAGGGCATGACCCCGGGGTCCCGGGATGGAGTCCAGCATTGGGCTCCCTGAGGGAGCCTGCTTCTCCCTCTGCTTGTGTCTCTGCCTCTCTCTGTGTCTCTCATGAATAAATAAATAAAATCTTTGAAAAAAAAAGTGACAAGTGTGTGTGCACCATATTCAGATTCTACATTTTGTTTATGCGCCTATTTGTTCTATTTATTGATTCTATGGACCACATTTTTCCTAGCGATATCATTATTTTTCATCATTCAAAAATAAATCAAGGCACCCACCCAATGCATAAACATATCTATTCCTAAATTATTAATGTATTTTATTTTAAAAATCTCATGGACTCCAAATCTGTCATAAGTCATCTATTCTAAAGAAAAGCCAAATAATTGAACAAAAATAGCTAATGATCACGCTATTGATATTCACCAGAACTTTACAGGCAACTACAAATCTCTAAACTCTTTTGTGGAAGGTGGGTTAGAAGCCATTGTGGTCCTCCTCCCGCTCTGCCTCTGTCTCAGATAATCCACTGATGTTTGTATCTTCCAAGTATGAAGTGAGCGTATAATGAAGGTATGTTTTGAGGCGTGTTGCAGGGGATCGGAGATTAGCTCATCAGCAGGTGCCGCTGGGGGTGCTGATAACGGGGAGCCTGCCCCGTTGGTGGGAACGCACGTCCGTGACTCCTTCACAGCATTTCATACCTGTAATTTAGGACCGTATTACGTGGCGGCCCTGTATTGACTTCATATTTATTTGCATCCCTAATGTTTCATTTATGTTTACTGAGTTTTTGTGTTTCCAATACTCTGCACTTCTTAAATATTGAAAATAACAAGTGCTCATTGCAAAAAAAAATCAAAGTGGGAGAAAAGAACCAATGTCCTGCTCACTTTTATTCCAGTTTCCTGTCTTCTTCAACCCTCAGACTGGCAATTGGTGTTAAGAAATTTGTTTATGGTCTTCCACATGGAAGATTGATAATATCTTAGGTTATCCTATCTATCCTATCCACCCATCCATCCACCCATCCATCCACCCGTCCATCCATCCATCCATCCATCCATCCATCCATCCATCCTTCCACCCATCCATCCATCCATCCATCCATCCATCCACCCATCCACCCATCCATCCAACCATCCATTCATCCTTCCATCCATCCATCCTTCCATCCATCCATCCTTCCATCTATCCAATCTGTTGCCACCAGACAACCAGCCAGCCAGTCTATCCTGTCCCTCATTTCAAAACTATTGAGACATAGTCTTTAACAACGTGCTCAGCACAATGGCAAGAGTAAAAGGAAGTTGGGTCACAGAAATAGGACGGGATATTAAGATTTCAAAAAGGGCACAGAAGCGAATGCCATGGCATAGGCTCAGTGGTGGGGAAATATGGAAATGAGTTTATCTCTGAGCTCAGGAGCGCCCAGAGACAACAAGGAAATTGGAACAAATCTTTTTTTTTAAAAGATTTTATTTATTTATTCTTGAAAGAGAGAGAGGGGAGGGGGGCAGAGACACAGGCAGAGGGAGAAGCAGGCTCCATGCAGGGAGCGGGATATGGGACTTGATCCCGGATCCTGGGATCATGCCCTAAGCTGAAGGTGGTGCTAAACCGCTGAGCCACCCGGGCTGCCTGAAATTGGAACAAATCTTAAGGAAATACTGAAGAGACTCTGGATGCTCAGTGTCTGATGTATTGGGAAAAGTAACAGAAGGGAAGGTAGCACCGGTCTCCACCAGTTTGGTGCCTAAATAAAACCCCTGGATGGCGATTCCCTTGAACCAGGGTCTCTGTGCCCAAAGACACAGGCTTAACCCTCAGCTACAGAAACACGAAATAAGGAGCAAAGGGACCCCTTTTCTCAACTCCCTGGATGTGCTTGCAGGTCTTTTTCCTCCTTATAAATACACGTTCATTTCCTCTGGGTCCCGCTAGTTGGTGTCGGGAGGCCTGAGCCGCAGTCTTAGAACATTGTCCGAAGCAGCACTCGGGACTTCTTGCAGAAATGCCCATCATGGAGCCACCTGACAGTCAAGTCCTGGCAGAGCTTCTAGAAGCTTCCTAACCCACCACACACCGTTAACGATGCTCCCAAGTGCTGGGTGCAGAGGACTTCCTGCCTGAGCTGCAAATGGTGAAGTATTAAGAGAAGGAAAAAAAAGGGAAGGAAAACCCCCCCAAAGCTCTCCAAGTGTGCAGCTCAGCAAAATCTACGCTCGGCACACGCACCCTCAAGGCCAGCTACAGCTTATCTGACTTTGAGAATATGACTTGAGGCCTCCGAATGCACCTACGTCCAAAGAACAGACGACGTGCATCTGTTTGCACAAACGGCTGCTTCCCTCCAAGCGCACGGCGGGTGCTGGCTGGATGTGGACGACCTCCAGGTGCGGCCCCCGCCCCCCGGGACTGCTCAGCGCCCCTGCGAGCCTGTGCCGGGCTCACGGGCCGCTCCGACTTCAGCAGCGGCGGGAACCAGAGCCCGAGCAGCCCACGACGGGTCGATTCACCACTCCCGGCTCTGGCGCAGCGAGGCTGCGGATGTGGGGCCAGTTGGGGTGGCCACGCGGACACGGGGGAGGCCACTGCTTCACTGCCGGGTGCAAAGATCCTTCCCCCGGGCTCCGCTGGTGGAGGACTCGGGGTGGCTCCCTGGGTCCCAGCTCGGGTGCCCCCAGCCGGCTGGGTCGGGGCAGGGGGACCGACCCACGGATGCCATTGTCCCCTCCTGGCCCCCAGACACATGGGGGCCCGTGAGGCTTTCCTTCCCCGGCTTGTTAGCTACTCTGGCCAGCCCCCAAATGGAAGTCACTGTTCGGTGACTCAGAGGTGACCGACTCCTGAGCAAGACTCCAGGTGGTCCAGGGGGCCTGGCCCTCCCCTCAGGAGAGTGGAGCAAGGAGCCACCACGATGGCCGCGGCATCTCTCCTGCCAGCACACAGCGCGGCTCCCGGGGCTGTGCTGCCCTTGGGTCCAGACAGGAGCTGCCTGGACCTCTGCCCTGACCTCCCGGGCTGCTCCTGACCCACAGAGTCAAACAGACGTTCCCACTGGGGCCCTCGGCTTCTCTGACGATTGGTCTTTGCTCTCGAGATTCTTGGGCCTCTTCCCTGGGTCCTTGTCTCTGTCCCAAAGGCCCCTGTTTATAGGGATGAGCAGGTGCATAGAACTCGGGTGATCGGGGTGTGTGTAAACATGGTCGTGTGATGCCCTTGCAGGGTAGGAGGACCCCGGGGTGCGGAGGCCAAGGAGTCAGGCGAGGCAGGGCCCTGGGGACCTCACAGCCTACCCTCGCCTTCTAGACACGCCTCTGCGGACAATGGGCCTCAGGAAGCACCAGACCTCCCCGGATATTATGAAAGTACATTTACAAAGGGTGGGGCTTCCTGCTGGGCAGCTTGACTTTAACTTTAAAATATTTAGTGGCACGGCCCGTGGATGTCCACTTCTGCTCTTGATCCGGCTTTGCAAGTTCTAGGAGAGGGCGCGTGCAACCGGGCAAAAACCCCTCATTTCCTGAAACAGATCTGTAGCGTAGCCGGAGCTCATGCCGGGCACGAAGGACTTAGTGGCCTGCAAGCTCTGAGCCAAGTGAGAAGAGCTAGGATTTAGTGTTCCTCCAACTACTGCAGGGAGCAGACCCGACTGCTGGCAAAGGAATAATGTCAAGCCAGGCGGGAGGGACTTCGTAACCCAGGAGGGGTGGCCACGCGGGGATTCCGGAGGCCCTTCGCACCTGCAGTGTCCGCAGGGTTCGTGGACGGGCCGTGGGGGGATCACAGCGGACAAACTGGCTGGGAGGTGTCGGGGCTGCAGCCCCAGATTTCCCAGGGCGGCGATGAGGGAAGTCGCAGGAGCGTTGGAGGATCCCGAAGGTGTTCGTGGGGGAGGCCAAGTGTGGACAACTGACGGTGGGACCGGCGGGCGGAACCTGGGCTGCAAGGCTGTGGCTCACGTCCGGTGTCTGGGGCCGCAAGGGCACGGGAGGTGACCGGGCAAGGAGACTCCCGAGTAGGGCTCCTGCTTTCCTGTCCCACCCGCGACTGGGCGTCCCAGACCCTGAGCACGTCCCTCGAAGTGAATCAGTCTTACCGTGGACAGAGGACACTTTTCGAGCAGGTGAACCGACGAATGAATGATTTCTAACAAGGCAACTACGCTAACGTCTGGGGACAATTTTACCCTCTGAAATGAAGGCAGTGACAGCTCAGCAATATGGGTGACATTCGGGGAGAGTGAGATGTGGAAATCCAAGAAATAAGTCATAAACGTGCTGCTGTGGGGACTGCACCGTTGTCTGTCCGGCCCTGCGCTAAGAGACCAGGCGATGGCCGGAAGGAGACGGCCGGAATATAACCACAGTTAATCCAAGGCCTCAATTTCCCAGCGAGTTTTGAAGCCACAGTTTGTGAGGAATAAAGAGGCACAATTTCCTGACAATGCTTTGTTGAGAGACGCCCATCGCGCAGGAACCAGGGAGAGGAGCCTCGCCGTCTCGTTGAATCCCCAACTCACAGCCGTGGTGTTTTTATAGGAATAGCAACGTGGGGATGGTGAGGAAGATGATGGAGGCGGTGAAGATGGTGAGGAGAATGAGGAGGAGGAAGGGGGGTGATGAGGGAGGATGAGGATGCTGAGGATGAGGATGCCGAGGGGGAGGGGAGGAGCGGAAGGGCGGACGGTGCATCTCCTGGGAGGATGACAAGGACGCGCCCTGCTGGGCCTGGGCCTGGGCCTGGGCCTGGGTCCCCCCCCACCTCCGGCCCCGCCCCGGCGATGCTGAGCGCAGAAGAGACGCGGCCCTGCAGGTGAGGACGCTGGTGGCTGCTTCCCTGAGCCTGGGAGGGTCCAGGGGACGCTCCGTCGTGTAGTGGTGGCAGCGGGACGCGTCCTGGGTCAGGATGGGGATGCGGGCGGTGTGTTGGGCGGAGCTACCCTCTCTGGACCTTGTCCCGCAGCTGATTTCCTGTTACTTTTATTGTCGGACCATCAGTATTTTATTTAAAAAAAAAAAAAGAAAAAGCTGGTGGTGTCTTCATAGCTTGACTCGGGAAAGGTAGCAGAAGGCCCCGGCCGGAGTGGTTAGCGGGGTGCGCGCCGGGCCGAGGGGTCTGCTCCGTGACCCTGGCCTCTCCTGGCTCCCTGTCGGCCAGCCTTCACCCTCGGGGCTGCGGCCTTGACCTTGCGGGGTCTGCGTGCGCCTCTTGCTGATAAGGGTTTCTTCCCCGGTAGCGTTCAGTTCCTCCTGTCATCCTGAGTCACTGCGCTTCCCTCGGCCAGCGGGCGTTTCCCTAGAGGACGTCGTGCCTGCACCCGGCGGCTGTCCTGTGGGCGGCGCGGCCCCTAGTGACCCCGTGGAGCTGGGGACGCAGCAGAGAGCAGGTGCGTTTGGGCTCCGTGTGGCCGGCGGGTGTTGGCTGCCGGGCCCTGGTGGGGCCGTGTCGGGCGGGGACCCGGGAGCTGCGGCCTGGGCTCCTGAGGCTTGGAGCGGCGTGACTGCAAGCCCCCCTGCTTGCAGCGCCCCAGCCCTGCGCAGATGCCCCTCGGCGGCCTTGGGGCTCTTCTGTCCTGTCCCCCCACCTATGCCCCAGGGCCGCCGGGCCGCACAGGGCCCACCTGCTGCTGCAGATGCACAGTGGTCCCGCTCCCTGCTGGGGCGACTGGGCCCCCGCAGGCCTCCCTGCTGCTCTTGCGTTGCCTGTGCCTGTGCCCTTCTCGGCGCTCGAGGCACCGTTTCTGCAAAACCCACGCACGCAGCGAGCACAGCCAGCCTGCACGGAGAGCGGACTGGGGGCCGTCAACGGAGATGGAATGCTTACTGGGCCTCCTCCTCCCTCCCCCTGCAGGCAAATCATAAAAACCAGGCCCTTCGCCCAGCAGGCTGCTTGGGGACCCCTCGGTGAATCACGGGCGCTTCCGTATCAGCCGCGTGTGCGACGCGCCACGTGGGCCCCGCTCTCCTGTGCAGACCGATGAATAATGGAAGCGCCTATTTTACATTTCACTGTAAGGTCATGCAGATTTTATTTTATTTTAATTAATTAATTAATTAATTTATTTATTTTTCGTGCAGATTTTAAATGCTGCCAGTAAGTCTCTGCAAATTAATACGCTGAATCAAAGAGTGGAATGATTAAAATGCCATTAAAATGAGCACTGGGTGTTATTCTGTATGTTGGCAAATTGAACACCAATAAAAAATAAATTTATTATTAAAAAATAAAATATAATAAAAATCTATAAAGCTTTCCTTCTAGGAAAGGGCAGCACGCACAGCACGTTATCTCCACAGTCTGAGTGGGATTGGTCAGCCTCCCTCCAACTACACCTTGGGTTACGGGCATGTGGGCACAAGCAGGCTGACGTCCCCGTAATTTTTTAGAAGACGGTGGAAGGCAAGGAGTCAGAGAAGAGACGCTTCGCCGCGGAACACGACGACTCCACCGAGAGCCTGGGGTCAGGGGGACGGAGCACCTGCGGGTGAGCTCCCGGGGCGCCTGCCCCCCGCGCCCGGCTGCCCGGGGAGGGTCTCGGTCCTGGTTCCTGGTTCCTGGCGTGGGGGCGGCCCGTGCACGGACACGGGACTTGCACGGCTGTTGGCGGCTCTCCACCTGCTGGCCACCTGAGGCGGGGTGACCTCGCGCAGTGTCTGCAGGCCTCGGGAAGCCCCGGGTCCCTAAGGGGCCAGAGGTCACCTTGGGCATCGCGGCCCGTGGAGCTGGTGCTGGGGCTAGAAAGCAGGTGCTGTGAGCGAGGCAGGCGGGGGGCCGGGGGGCTGGGATCCACAAGGTCATCCCACCCAGAGCAGGAAGCTGCCCTGCATGCACAGGGGTGCCTACGGTGCACGTCCCCGCGCAGACCCCATGCCAGCCCCGGAGCCCTCCCGGCCCCCCTCCCAGGTAGACCCACCTGGTCTAGGCGCTGTCCTCTGTCGGGAGCACAGCGGGCGGTCCCCGAGCGTGCCTGTCACACCGGCCTGCGGTAAGAGCCATCCGCTGGCTGTAGGGCCGGAGGGCTCGAGGACAGGGTGACCAGCAAGCGGATAAAGGGCTGTGGATGGGGAAGGGGAGTGTGAGGGGGCGAGGGGGGGTGTGCGGCTCTGGGACCCTGCAGGCCACCCCTTCCACCCCTCGTTCCACATCTCGGCTATTGTGAGAAGTGGAGCCATGAACACAATTGTGCAGATGACTCTTTGACACCCTGATTTTGATTATTTTTTAAAAGATTTTATGTATTTATTCATGAGAGACGCACACAGAGAGGCAGAGACCCAGGCAGAGGGAGAAGCAGGCTCCCTGCAGGGAGCCCGATGGGGACTGGATCCCGGGACCCCGGGGTCACGCCCTGGGCCGAAGGCAGGCGCTCAGCCGCTGAGCCACCCAGGGATCCCCGATTTCAATTCTTTTGAATAAACACCCAGAAGTGGAATTGCTGCATCACGGGTAGTTGTAAGTTCAACTTTGGGGGAGGCTCCATAGTGTGTCCACAGTGGCTGCATCCGGGAGACGCCCCGAGGCCGAGTGATGCCCACGGCCACGTGGCCGGCCCGGGGCTGCCTGGAGCGGCGTCCTTTGTCCCGCAGGGGAAGGTCCCTTCCTGAGTGTCACGGGGGTGCCCTGGACGCTCTAGGACGAGTCACTTCCGACAGGTAAGCAGTTTCCTCCGAGGGTGGGTCTGCTCCCCTAGAATCAGGCCATCTCCCTGCGGCCCCACGCAGCTGCAGTTAAATCAAGAGGCCATATATATTTTTTAACAACATGTATTTTTTTTGTGATCTTGCCCCCATAAAGTGCTCAGTGAAGGGGAATCTAAAAATAAAAACAACGGGAAGACACATAAAGGGCCATTTAATTTAATTAGTACCAAATTAAAATAGCGCTGAGGGGGTTTAGTGCAAGGCCTGGCATCCTGTGACGGCCGATGGCGCTCACGTTCGTGGAGAAATTACTGAAGTAATGACCTGTGGTCTGGTTTTGGGGGTGTGACGGCTCTCGGGCCTGAGCAGAGAACCCCAGGGAACACTTGGCCGCAGCCACAGGTCTCCGTGGGGCGCGCGTACGTGTCTCAGCTTTGTCACGTTTGTGTGTGTGGGCAGGATGCCTCTTCGCTGAAAATTCATACACTTTCTAACTGAGGCTTCGTTTTGGGTCCCAGGGCCGCTTTTTATTTTTATGGTGATGAAAGCCACGTAACAGGATGCTCTCCGCCATCACCATTTTTACGGGTTTAATTCGGTCGTGTCAGGTATATTCAGTGGTCGCGGGACAGACGTGTCGAAATTACTCATCGTGCAGAGCGGAAGCTCTGTTCCCCCAAACGCTGGGCGCTCTTCTCCCCCATCACACCCTGGGGTGCTGGATGAGTTCTAGTGATCTTGGGGTGGAGTCTTTTGGGTTTTCCATGCACAGTATCATGTCATATGTGAAGAGGGAGAGTTTGATTTCTTCTTGGCCAATTTGATCACCTTTTATTTCTTTTTGTTGCCCGGTTGCTGAGGCCAGGACTTGTAGGACTATGTTGAATAACAGGGTGAGAGTGGACATCCCTGTCTCGTTCCTGATCTTAGGGGAAAGTCTCCCAGTGCTTCCCCATCCTATGACTTTTTAAACAGGAAGACTTAGATCAGTTTTCCAAGCTCTAAAGTGATCTACAATCTGCTCAAGATCCCTAGTTCTTCAATTTCTTTTTTTTTTTTTGCAAAGAAATCACTTTCTGTTTTGAAATTTAATATATATTAAATATTTATTATTTAATTATATATTATTTAATATATATACTTTGAAATTCAATATATATATATTTATTTATTTAAGTGCAGTTTAGTTGACATATTCTCTATCATTAATTTCAGGGGTAGAGTTCAGTGATTCATCAGTTGCTTATAACCCCCAGTGCTCCTCACATCACATGCCCTCCTCCATGTCCATCCCACAGTGACCCCGTCCTCCAACCCCAACCCCTCCAGGGGCCCTCAGTTGTTTTCCTAGGGTTCGACATCTCTTATGCTTTGTCTCCCTCTCTGTTTCCATCTTATTTTTCCTTCCCTTCCTCTAGGTTCATCTGCTTTGTGTCTTACATTCCACATGAGTAAAATCATATGGTATTTGTCTTTTTCTCTGACTTACTTCGGAGAAATGGGGAAGCACTGGGAGCTTTTCCCCAAAGATGAGGAACACGACAGGGATGTCCACTCTCACCACTGCTATTCAACATAGTCCTACAAGTCCTGGCCTCAGCAATCAGGCAACAAAAAGAAATAAAAGGCATTCAAATTGGCAAAGAAGAAGTCAAACTCTCCCTCCTGGCAGATGACAATACTCTGTGCTGAAAACCCAAAAGAACAGTTTTCCCCTGTTGAGGAGGATATTCACGGTGGGCTTCTCATGGATAGCTTTTATCATATTGAGGTAAGTTCCCTGTGTCCCTACATGGCAGAGAGTTTTTATCAGGAAAGGATGCTTCAGATGTTCATGAGAATGCAAACAGGTGCAGCCTCTCTGGAGAACAGTGTGGACCTGCTTCCAAAAGTTAAAAATAGACCTGCCCTACGACCCAGCAATTGCACTGCTGGGGATTTACCCCAAAGGTACAGATGCAGGGAAACTCTGGGACACCTGCACCCCGATGTTTCTAGCAGCAATGTCCACAATAGCCACACTGTGGAAGGAGCCTCGGTGTCCATCGACAGATGATGGATAGAGAAGATGTGGTCTATGTATGCGATGGAAGATTCCTCAGCCATTAGAAACGACAAATACCCACCATTTGCTTCGACGTGGATGGAACTGGAGGGTATGATGCTGAGTGAAGTAAGTCAATCGGAGAAGCACAAGCATTATATGTTCTCATTCATCTGAGGAATATAGATAGTGAAAGGGAATAAAGGGCAAAGGAGAAAAAATGTGTGGGAAATATCAGAAAGGGAGACAGAGCATGAGAGACTCCTAACTCTGGGAAACAAACTAGGGGTGGTGGAAAGGGGAGGAGGGCAGGGGGTGGGGGTGACTGGGTGATGGGCACTGAGGGGGCACTTGACGGGATGAGTGGGTGTTATGCTATATGTTGGCAAATTGAACACCAATAAAAAATACAAAAAAAAATAAAATCAGCTTATTTTTACTTAAAAAAAAAGTCATAGGAGTTGGATGTTTTGCTAGTAATATGTAGCTAATTTTAAAGATAAAATAGATATAATGTTAATTAAATGAATCTATATCATGCAAAGGAATTCATGTTATAAATTCAGTGCAACTTTAATATTATGACTTGATAAAAGTCTAGATTGATTTATTTTAAGGTTAGAAAAGTGATCTTTTAGATAAAATTTTAATGAGTAGGATGGATTAACAGAATACTATGCTAAGGCCTGTCATGACCTACCTCCAGAGTCAAAATGAAGTTGGTCATCAGGATACCTGTTAACATCGTGCACTCAGAAATAAATTAAAAGAGAAAAATCAAATGACCATGTGATAGATTGGATGCTAGGAATGTGTTTAAAAGATGCAGCAGGCAGTCCTAAAAACCTTCATGTGAGTTAATAATACGGGATCGGATAGACATGAGGGCAAATGTCAAAAATAAGTAACAAATATCATCTATGGAGGGGGAAAGCCGGGCCGGCTCAGGGGTGGACGGGGCCAGCAAGGGGGGAAGCCGGGCCAATTCCCAGGTGGACGGGGCCAGCCAGTCCCGTCCAGCACCTGGACCAGCGCCGGAACCTCAGGGCGGGGCCGGGTCCTCCGAGCACCACGGAGAGGGAGCCCTTCTGACTGGGCAGCACCGCCGGGGGTCAGAAGGCTGCTCCAGCCCGTGACCCCATCCACCCCCACCCCCCACCCTTCCTCCACCCCCTCCTACCCCCACCCCTCCCCTCTCCCACCCCCCACCCCTCCTCCACCCCTCCCACCGAAGCAGGGGATGGGCCCGAGGGTCTGTGGTGCATCCCGGACTCTCAGCGGCGTGACCCTCTGTGGCAAAGGCCAGGCCCAAGTGGGCCGCTCCTGTGAGCTGGGTGCATGGTGCCTCAGGGTCCCTGGGAACGCGGGGACCCTCACCCCGGGCCACGCACTTCCCCGTGAGCGGGGAAGCTTCGGGCAAGGTCACCAGGCAGTGAGTACAGGTGGGCAAGTCGGGGCTCAGAGGCCCTCGCCATCCGCACAGTGTGACTTTCAGTCTGCTCCCCGCCGGTGATGGCTCGGCCCCCGGATGACGTGTCAGGGCTCGAGCCTTAATTACTTCCTTCTTAAAAAAAATATTTTATTTATTTATTCATGAGAGACACAGAGAGAGAGGCAGAGACACAGGCAGAGGGAGAAGCAGGCTCCCTGCGGAGAGCCTGATGCGGGACTCAATTCCGGGATCCCAGGGTCACGCCCTGAGCTCAATCATGGAGCCCCCAGGTGTCCCCCACTTTCTTTTTGCCTTTAAAAATGTGTGTTAGCATATTTTTCTTCTTTCATCAACTTGTCTGAGATATTTAACAACAGAAAGGACTTACACTAGACCCTGCGGAGGGCCCTGCTCTCCGCACTCTCTATGGCCTGGAGTCGTTGCCACGACAGCCCCTGGGGAGGCACGGGGAGCGTGGTCCCTCTGCAGGGGGGGAAACGGAGGCCAGGGAGGCCTGTGCTTCCCTTGGGGTGCCGGACACTGGCTCCCCCTGCTTGCCTGTCTCATCAGCACCACCCCGGGGTATTTGCATCATATTTCTTCTTTTTTTTTTTTGATAGTTATTTATTTATTTATTTATTTATTTATTTATTATTTTTTTAGACATTTATTTTTTATTGGTGTTCAAATTGCCAAGATAAAGAATAACACCCAGTTGCATCGTATTTCTATCTGGTGTCGCATCAGAGGGCAGAGAGGTGGTGTAGCCCTGGGGTGTAGCCCGTACCTGGGTGCTGTCGTGTGTCCCGCGGGAGTATGTGTGGACCGTTTCCCTCCCGTCTCCAGCTGCCCCGAGCAGGGACACCTACAGCTGATCGATGGCCTGGCACCACGCACCTGGGCCCCGCGGATCTGCCCCCGCAGCAGGTGGGACGGGCCGGCAGCTCCAGGTGCACAGCATCCTCCAGAGTCCAGCTGCGCCCACCAGCTAAGTGGGGCGGGGCCGAGGCCCACCTTGCGTCCTTCGGGTCAGGAGGTGGCAACCTATGCCCCCTGCGCCGGGTCCCGCCCGGGCCCCTGTTGGTCACTGATTTCTGCCTCAACACAGCCGCACGTCGTCCACCTGCCCTCGCACGCAGCTACACGGTGCACACCTGCCGCAGGGGCCCGCGGTCTGCAGAACCTAGGATGTGTACCGTGTGTGAGAAAAGCGCGCCGACTCCTGCTTTAGGTCATCAGTTATGGCCCTAAGCTCGGCTCTCTGCCCCCCGCCCTGAGGATGTGGCATCAGTTTTGATTTGACACCTTGGCCGGTGGCTGGGGGACAGCTTAGAAGTTTCCCGTTTGTCCGCTAGGGTCACCGTGACACCGTGACACCGGCGTCCTAGTCTGGGGTCTCCCCGGAACCCAACGCAGGAGGACGGGGATGGGGGCTGACCTAGACCACGGTCTGCCGTCTGCAGCGTGAGCCTGGAAGCCAGGGCCGGAATTCAGTGCACCTGTGATGGCACCAGGGATCCTGCGACCGAGGGCGGGAAGGGGCGGGCGTCCAGCCCCAGAACAGAGAATTCGCCCTTTCTCTGCGTTTTGCTGCGAGCGCGCCCTGCAGAGAGGGGCTCACGGAGCACCCACACCGCCCAGCGGGACCTTTACACTCAACTTGCTGATTGACAGGCTGGTCTCTGCCAGAAGCGTCCTCGCGGACGCCCCCAGGGAAGTGCTTCACCAGGCCCGGGGTTCCCCGCAGCCCCCAGGTTCACCCGTAAAACCCGCGTCACAGTCGGGGACCCAACGGGGAGGTCACTGCGGTGCAAGCGTTTCCGACCTGCCAGCTTGGAGCCCGTGCCCTGTTACTCCCCAAGATCCTGGAGCGTCAGGGGGCGAGGTGCGTGGGACGAAGCTCCATAGATACCAACATCCCTGGGACAACACGGGTCAACAAACACGGCTGGCCAGTGAGAGACGATTAGCGGCGCATTTTCTCCTTTGACGAAGGTGTGGGCAGGCGATCGGGACCCCCAGTCCCCCCTGCGGCCCGGCCCGAGTCCAACCTGAGCAAAGTCAGGTGTCCGGCGACCGCGATTCCTGCCTCTGGCGGGTGAGCACCTGCCGGCCGTCTCAGCAGGTGTGGCCTCCATTTCCAAGCAATCGTGTCTCTCGTGGAGGTGGGCACCGTTGCAAAGGGCTCGGGCGTGACCCTTCCGAGGGGTGGACGTCGCGGCCCGACGCCCCATCTCCTTGCCTCTCGGAAGCTCGGAAATCACCTTGCCAGTCAGGCTGCTTTTACCCTTTACAAATGGGACCATGACCCCATCCAGTTTCCCTTGAGAAGCAAGATGATCATCCTCCACCTTACGACATGTGCCCGAGTGCTCAGGACCACGTTACCAGCCCAATTTTTTTTTCCTTATTCCCATAAAGGTAGGAAGCATCTGTGGGGATGAAAGGTCAGCCGGACCCTGTACTAAGTCATTAAATACTCATTTTCGCTTCCCGCCCTCAGCATCTTCTGAGGCCACGCGTCTCCTATTTTAGATCTGTCAGTTCTGAGAACAAATTTGCGTCTCCCTAGGTTTAAACGGAAATAAGGTTGAGTGATAAAGTCGGCTGTTTGGGTGATTCTCCACCAAGAGCACGTCCCACCGCCCTGGCCCGTGGGTCTCCGGCTGCCGTGTCAGCCTCCCACGTGCACCTGCTGGACGGGCCGCGGCTGAGCACCGCCCAGGCTCGGGGTCGGGGTGCTCCCACGGTGAAGAGACCCATCCCCCAAACCGCGAAGGACTCAAGAGGTCATAATTCCCGTTAGGATTCAACTGAGGATGAATTTCGACGGGATGACTCGTGGCGGGCAGGGAAACCGTCGCTCATCCCGGGCACGCTGCACAACCGCGGTGTGGGAGGTGGTTGGAGGCGGTTGGAAGCCGTGGCCTGGGTGAGGACCCGCGCCCCGGGGGGCACCTCTGACCCCGGAGGAGGGAGCCCGGAGTGGAGCCTTCCCAGGCTGCCAGGCCTCCCTCAGGACGAGGACGCCGGCTACTGTCGTGGTTTTACTTGATGATTAAAACATGATTTTTTCCAACACATGCAGATATCACCTGGTTTTACATTCTGAATCTGTAAGGATGTCTGATTCCTCGTTCATTATGACGTAGATTCCAGATTCCAGAGACGCAGCACATTGTTTGGATATTTTCATTTTATTTTTAAAAGATGTTATTTATTTAAAATACAAGATGCATTTTATTTACAGAGAGAGGGGCAGAGACATGGGTAGAGGGAGAAGCAGGCTCCATGTGGGGAGCCCGATGTGGGACTCGATCCCAGGACCCCAGGGTCACGCCCTGGGCCGAAGGCAGACGCCCAGGTGCTCCAAGATTTTAGTCTTTAGGGCAGTTTAGGTTCTCAGGGTATCAAGGGGGAGACCCCTGCATGCCCAGTCCCCCGGCAGCGCTCTCCTACCGTCAGCATCCCTCCAGGTGGTGCCTTTCTCAGCGTCCACGAGCCTGCGCTGACACCTGCCGTCCCAGACCTGGGCCCTGCTCCTCCTTGCAGGCAGTGGCTGCTCAGGCTGACCCGGCGCATCGTGAGTGACCCCATCACGGAAGGGGAAGGGGTGCCCGTGGGCTCCGCTGCTGGCCCGTGTTCGTGGGGGAGAGTGCATGCGTCCTTCCCTCACTGAGCTGCAGGGTCCTGCCCTGGTGCACCTGCAGATGCAGGCGAGGGAAAGCACAATTGCGCTTACCCGCCACTCTCCGGGCGCAGCCAGCACTTCTCGGGGTCCCGGCGTCCTGGCTGCGTGTCCCGTCCTTCACCTGGCTGATTGCCCAGAGTCAGCACAGACCCACAAGGTGGGAGGGGGGGACTCAGCCCCCATTGCAGGGGCGGCTGGCAGGTCTGGGGCTGCACGTCCACGGATGATGTGCAGATCGGGGTCCCATGCGCCTCCAGGGGCTCGATGATTCGCTACAGCGGCTCGCAGAACTCAGGGGACACTTACTTACCGAGGGTGTTTGTAAAGGAAACCACTGGGGAGCCCCCAGGTGGCGGCCTCGCGGGCTGGGGATGGGGCGCACCAGCCTCCACGGCATCCAGCGCCCTGTGCCGGCAGGCGGGTGAAATCGGTCTCCCCTGCACCCCAGGCCCCGCTGTGGAATCTGGGGCCGCTCCCCTGGCCGTCTGGGCCCAGCGGGTCACCCCGTTCTCGTCAGCTCAGGCCTGGTTGATGTGGGCTCTTGTGAGTGGCAGCTCGAGGGACGCCGGGGGCTCGGGGGCTCTGCACCTGGGCCTGATGAAGACCTCACACCTGCCTGTGGCTCTAGCACACGGGGAGAGGCGGGGAGAGCTGGAAGTGCAAACACACCGACGTTAGGCAGAACCACCCTGGAGCCAGGAGTCGGCTGCCCTCCGTGGCTGGGCCTCGGGCGTGGGTTCCCTTCGTCCCCCGAGGAGGGAGAGCCGGGAGCCCGGCCGCCCGCCTGCCTGGGGCCCTTCTACCGACCATGCGGTGGGCGCTGCCGCGGGCAGGGCCAGACGGGACCTCGCGCAGGGGTCCTGCGGGACTCGGTGTCCTGTCCCTGCACAAGCTGAGCCACTTGCCTCAGGACACCTGGGGCTCTGGCCTCCGGGAGGCCCCGGCCGCGGCCTGTGGTTCAGAGTGTCCAGGAGCCGCCGTCCTGACGCCCTGCTGCAGTGCAGCGACCGGGAGGCCCCTCAGGCCGGGTGGCTCGAGGGCTAATACTCTACGTGTGGTCCGTGCGTTTCAGCTTTCCGAGCCGCGCACAGCCAGGTGCACGCCAGGGCCCCCCCGGCCACGGACGACCAGCAGGGCCATTTGTTGAAACGCAGCTGGGGGCTCGCGTCTGCGGACTCCGGGCTCCCTGCTCCCCTGACGGCAGCCCCTTGGCTTGCAGGTGGGGCGCACCGGGGACCATAGACATCGTCCCGTGCTTCCCTCGGGGTGGGGACGATTGGCTCCCTGGCATATTAAGTGTTGTTGGATGGGTTGTAAATGAATCTCGTACTTCACTTACGCTTTTAATGTGTCTTCAGTTAGAGTGTAAATGCATCTGCTTTCTCAGGGGTCCTCCCTGAGAACAGGAAAATTGCCTGCTTTGCAATTCTCTGATAGCTGAGTCCCCCCCCCCCACCCCCGTAACGGACTAACAAATATCTTCATTAGCGCTTCTCATTTCCGCTTCTAGTTTGCTCAGAATTACGCCATGCACGGCTTCCGAGGACGTTCTTTCCGAGAGTCTAAATAGAGATGCCAGGAACCAAATTCTCATTTCCCCGTAGATTGGCTGATTATATAGGAACGAACGCAGCCAACTCTCAATTATCCGTGCTGATGGGGGCAGGGGTGACTTGAGGAAATGAGATCAGAAGTTGTCCCCCCAACACTTGTTTCAACCTCCGCCCCCTGCCCCCCAGACGTTCAACAAGCAGTGAAACGCCCGGCTCCCACTCCATCCTCTCTCCATCCTCTCGAACCCGGGCTAATGAGCGCCCAAACCACACACGGGAGGAAGGGAGAAGGACAGGATGCCCGCCGGAGCGCCCCATCCCCGAGGAGCCCCTCACAGTGCCCACCCGAGGTGGATCGAAAAATCCGTTACAAGATTCACTCCACGAGGACCAGGATTGAAGCGGTGTTGGGATCGGGAGAGAACCTGCCGCGTGTCATTCCTCCTGCCAGAAAACCTGCCCCATTATAGACGCAGATGCAGACGCATCGCACAAGACTGGTCCCATCCCGGCGCCACCGAATCCTACGGCCGTGGAACGGTCCTTGCTTCTACGTGATGCTTCCCACGCCCGTGTTTCCATCATATTTCAGCCTATTGTTTTCCCTTTTAAGCGGAGATCCTGCAACGTGCTTTGCACATATCGCGGGTTCACCCTTGGCCTTGGTCCGTGAGAGCAGCGCCGCGTTGACACCTTTCTCTCCAGTTCAAGAGGGATTGTCTCTGCGTTGAGGTAGTAGCTGGTTCCCGGGTGGAATTCAGGTTTCCTCATTCCACGATTGTCACGGCGAGTGGGGGGCGAGAGGCGGAGAGACAGACGGCGAGAGCGGGAAGCGCAGTCAGGTCCGTCTCAGAAGCTGCCGAGAGGGAGAAGACGTTCTCCAAGGAAGAGCTCGGAGGCTCTTGCGCTTGTGCATGCAGAGGCCGGGAGCCTCGGTGTGGCCACGCCATGACCCGCTGGGGAGCACTTGACCCACCGGCGGGGAGCGCAGTGGAGCTACTCCTCGTGTCACCTCCTCTAGGGCCGGCGGCCGCGGCGTTCCAGTGAGCAGACACTGCTTCAATCCTCCTTTTGTTGACGAGGAGGCCGAGGCAATGAGAGCCTGACCTGCGGGCCTGAGACCCGTCCTCTGTCTCCCACGTGAGGGCTCTTGCCCACCACCAGTTGTCATGAGAAATATGGAAACCTTGATGATGAAACCAGATTTTTTAAAAAAAAATGACTAGAATTGCATCTTTCCACGTAGAGCAGACCTAGGCATGCAGACAGAGGACGAGTCAGTCCGGAGGATGCAGGTGAGGGCAGCAGGAGACGGAGCTTTCCTGAGAAGTGTCTGAGGACGGCAGACAGATGCTTCTTGGGGCCCACGAGGGCACGGCCCTGGGAGCCTCAGTCCCCGCCGCTGGGGAGGCAGCGAGGAGCGGCCGCTTGCAACACGGCGAAGCATCTTCTTGAAGAACCGAAATGCTCCTCTGTTGATCCAAGAGGGACGCTGCTCCGTATTTACCCAACGGAGCTAGAAACCCAGACTCCCTCAGGTTGTTGACAGCAGCTTTATTTGTAATTGCCCAAGCCTGGAAGCAACCAAGACGTGCTTCCGTAGGCGACGGAGGCATAAGCTGCGGCCCAGCCCGACAGCGGGCGAGCACTCAGGGCCAAAAGGAAATGGGCGATCGGCGCAGGAGGATGGGGTGGGGGGGGCACGCACACGCACGGCTGTAGGTGAGAGAAGCCAATCTGAGAAGCCCGCGTCGCGTACGATGGCAACCCTGCCATCTTCTGGAAGAGGCAAGCCTAGGAACAGGCAGAGCACGGATGGTTCCGGGGGCGGAGAAACACCGCGTGAGCCCACAGGGATGGACACATGTCTTCTGCTTTTACCCAAACCTACAGGATCCACGACACCAAGAGTGACCCCATGGAGACTGTGGGCTCTGGGAGGTGAGGACGTGTTCCCGGAGGGTCATCTGCGGTGACAACCGCACCGTCTGGCGGGGGCGCTGGGGGGGGGAGGCTGACCTCCGATCACACTCGTGAACTCACCTGTCTGTGCGCCGGGCACCACGAGACGCCCGCACCAAAGACATAATTTCCAGCCTAAGAAGCAAACGGCTCTTAAGAAGCAAGAGCTATGACTCACTCATAGGCTTTTACGGTCGACTTAAAGGACAAACAGTGTTTTCAAATGACCTGTGTGCTATGGATTTAGCGACGGGGACGTGGATCGTGTTGTAAAGGGTGAGCATGCAACCCCCTCTCCATCCCACTCCCGCCACGGACGGAGTCAGGCCCCGAAACTCATAGGGTCACATCCTAACCCCCCAGTGAGACTGGCTGGGATGGAGCCTTCGAGGAGGTTCATTAAAATCACACGAGGTCACGGAGTGGGGCTCTGGTCCAACAGGACTGGAGTCCCTGAAGGAGGAGAAGTCATTTCGATATTCCAGTGCTGTGCATGGTCCACACCCGGTGACGGACACGTGGGAGAGGTCTGAGGAAGGTCGGCAAGACCTGAGTGGCGGTGCCCCCTCTGGAGGAGGTCGGCGGGGGGGGTGTGCTCGGTGCTCCGAGCGCGGGCGCCAACCCACAGCCGCACACCGGGCCACCGTGAGCCGCCCTCGTGGGACCCAGGCCATCCTGCTCCCTCGTCCCTCCCACCTGCAACGGGCCGCGCTCTAAATAACGAGACCCCTCGGTAATCCCTTTTATATGCGTGTTCCCCGCGTGCACGTGGGCACCGAGCATGCCCGAGGCGGGCCTTCCTGTGCACCTGGGGACCCGGTGCCGGTCTCAGAGATGATGAGCTCCGCTGTGCTGCCTTGCGGGGGGGAAGGAATCTGCGTCCTTTGTCGTGTTTGATCCGTGTTCATCATTCTCTCCAAGTTGAAGTCATCTATGCAAGCAGCGCAAGCGCAGGGATGGGAGGAAGGCGGATTAAAATACGAAGGATGTTCCCTGCTTCAGAAATGCAGCACCGAGCGGGATGAAGCCAGGCCGCGTCGGCCCGGAGGAGGACGGATTAATTAAAACTCTCAGCTGGGATGGGGAGTTTATTTTTTTATTTTTATTTTTATTTTTATTTTTTTTATGTTTTATTTTTTTGGGGACGGGGAGTTTAAAGTGTGTAAACTATTAAGTTTTTTTCCCTTTTTATACAAAAAAGATATATATTATTAGCAGGCAATGAGGCCGAAGGGACAAAAGGACGGCTTCTCCACGTCTTTATGAAAATAATCTTTATTTAGATCTGAAAACAGGCCTATGCACTGGAGGCCCCACGGGAGAGGAGTTGGTTAAAGCATCAAAAGTGAATTTAGCCGTGTGTTTAGGATGGTGCCCTTGGTGACGGTGGAGATGGGTTGGCAAGAAGCATCTGCCCGGGACAAAGACAGGAGTCAGCACCTGCAGTTCCAAGCTCCTCTATCCCACATCACCGCTGCTGGCGCGTGTCGAGCCTGTGGGGTTCTTTTATCATTGACTAGTGCTTCCTCCACTTCTCCTGGCAAGCGGTGTTTGTTCCAATTTGCTGATAAGACGGCGATTTAGGGAGACAATATTGGTACAACAGTGGAGCGTGCCAGGAGCATGGTGGGCCTTGGCGCAGGACCCCCACTCCTGTCGGGGTTTATCCTTCTAGCCGTGTACCCGTAAAAATCTAATACTTTTTTTTTTTTTGGTTGTTGTTGTTTTCCCCTAAAGTCTACTGGAGGTGAGTCCCAAGAAGGCAAAGCCCAGATCTGTCCATTTCTGAAGTCCCTACATCTGACCCAAGGTAGACGATCGCTGTTGAATGACTTAGAATCAATTTCCAATCGATAGAAAAGAAGTCCAGATGTATATTTTTGACCGATTAAGAGTTCGCGTTGTAGGATTTGATGAACTTGGGGATTCAGTCCTGGGCCTGGATCCAGTTCCTTGAATCCCAGAGCCGTCCTATAGGATGTGCATGAAGGGCTGTGTCTTGTCCAGCTCACAACACGTGTCGTGCTGTACATTGTACGTATTTATTTGTGTGCTTCCCCTCCTGTGACCTACTAGCGTTTATGTCCCACAAACGAACCTACTGTTTCCGTCGCCTGCCCCTAGAGCAGAGTCAGGACAATTCCTTGGGTGAAAGACCCCGTAAAGCTGTAGCGAGGTGCTTCACAGAGGGGCTGGGGCAGAGAGAGTCCTCCCTCAGCAGATGTGCGACCACCACTTCCCATCGGCCTTAGCAGCCGTCGGGAGTCAGGACACTGAGGAGCACAACCATGAGACTGCTGCACCCAGACACTTGAAAGTAGGTTAAATGTGCTTAAGGTTTGAGTCAACAAGTGCATAGGATTTGTTTATGATAAACGTGTGAAGTGCTTGTATGCAAACCAGAACTCGGAAAGTGTTTGCTCTCCTGAATGGGAGTTTAGTCATTGTTTTTGTTTTATATACATTAACTGAAATGCTAGAATCTTTCTTTTCCCGTATAGAAAACCATCAGATATTTGAAGGAAAAGTCCACTGATGGGTTCAATGCCTCCACTGCATAGGCTCCTGATTCCAGTTTGAGCAGAAATCTAAATTAGAAAAAGAATTAGATTTTTCTTTTAGGTGACACTATTTCCACAAAGATGACTGACTCTCAGATTCTTTACCGCTTCTGGATCCTTAGTAGGAAAACCCTGTCACTCGGGCCACTTAAGCTACATTGTAAACTTGTAGTTTTTGGAGTTCAGGCACTAATTTTTGGTGGCGGAAGATGGTGACAACACTGTCCTTGAGGAGTGCCGGTCGTGACATCACCGAGCGTTACACTACATTTCAATGAGACTTTTGAATTTCTCTCAGGTAGTTAAGCATCGCCTACCTATTGGATGTCATCTGTCTTATAGGTCACTCAATCCCTTGAGTTTTAAAAGCAAGTTATTATTTTTACATTGTGCGCTCTGAAAAAAATCTCACTAGGTAACCATTGAAGGATAAATACTATATTAATTATCTGGCTACTTAAGAATGACTTGATTATAATAACAATTTGCTACATGATATATAAGGCATATTTCCTGCATTTATTAAAGAAGGAATTATTCCAATTATTCCAGCAGTGTATAATACAACTAACCTGTTTATATTGGAGCTGAACATATTTGAGTGTTTACTTTTATGTGCCCTCTTTAATTTTTAAGAATTCTTTTCCCTTTCTTAATCAGTCTTCTACAACCAGGTTTCCAGATTTTATACTAAGTGGTGATGACTGAGTCATTTGGTTGATAAAGTAGGAAACTTCTTTGATACATGGTGGGCACAAAAGAGATGACGGAAGTTTTATTGGGTTTCAATTAAAAAGTGTTCTACAATACAAACTCACCTCTGGGCATGAATAAGTTATTTTTGAAGACTCGCACCTGCCTGGTGAAGAGGCCCGTGTCTACCCAGGTGAGGCCCAAGAGGAGTTCTGGTGGTTTTCTAAAACAGCCATGAAGAAGACATAATTCCCACTTCCAACTTCACTATGACCAAATCCCTTTGTTTCTGTTATTGAGGAAAACCTGGAAACTCCTCAAGGAGACTCTAGCCATGGGGAGGGGTCTTACATGACTCTCACCTCATCCTCCCGTTGGTGGGGGAGGGGGAGTCATTTCCGAGGGACCAGGGCCTCAGGGGGCTACTCACCCCTTTGTGAGGTCTGGCCCAGGCAAGACAAAACCCCTTTGTGAGGTCTGGCCCAGGCAAGACAAAGCTATTACAGGGAGGAGCGGCCTGTGGGGCAGTCAGAGCTCCATGCTGGGTGGAGGGTGTCCTGCGTCTCCAGGGAGCCTCAGGGGTCTGCAGATGCTCTGTGGTCCTCTGTGTGCTGGACGGGCAGCCCCTGGGCCTCAGGGGTGACTAAGGGTCACAAAGGACAAGGCGGATTCCAGCCACTGCTGTGAACCAACACACCGGCGGTTCTCGGTGATGCGGTCCTAGTTTCTTCACCTGTACAGTTCCCGTCCTTTATTTAATCAGGACTTTTCAGAATCTGCTACAGTGAATCCTCATGTTTCTGAAGAGACCTCTGTGGGTCTCCCTGCATGGGCAGTGGCAGGAAGAATGGTTTGGCATCAAAGCCTCCTCCCTCATGGTTAAACTGGAGCAATCCCAGACTTAATCTCTTTAATGTTCAGGGTAAAATTTTATTTGAAAAGAGTAATCTGATGCTAGGAAGAGAGAGATCTAAAACTATGTTACAGCTTTACTCTATGGGTTAGATGTCCAGAGAGATAGTTTTTGGGCTTCCGCTCTGTCTGCCTTCCTCCATAAGAAGACAAGACGTGTCAGACGTGGGGCCCTTCTCCCCTGGGCCTTGCCTGCTCTGGCTCCAGAGAAGAAAAGCACAGGCTTTTATTTATTCATTTATTTATTTAGATATTTTATTTATTTATTCATGAGAGACACAGAGAGAGAGGCAGAGACACAGGCAGAGGGAGAAGCAGGCTCCATGCAGGGAGAAGGCAGCGCTAAACCGCTGAGCCACCCAGGCTGCCCAAGCACAGGCTTTTAATTATTGCATATCTCACTTATAAGCACTGCAAATCCAGTAGGACTTCTAGAAATAAAATCTAAAATATTTTTAGACATGTTTTCATATTTCGTAGCATGAAATTTCTTACTCGTATAAGACACACTAACACTTCCCAATTTGTGAAATATGAAGAAAATGGCCTTCTCATAAAAAAAGACTTTAGGATGCCGACCATGATGCCAATGATGCAAGAGGAAATCACTCAAATGTGATGAAACTCTCTCCTCTCCCTTTCAGACTTTCTTGAAGGCATTAAAAAGTAAACATTTTAATAAAGAAAACAAGATTAGATTCCAGCAGGAGAAGACCATTACTTTTAATGAGATTCTTTGAGATGAAGCACGGTAGCTTAATTGGTTAAAAAAGATTAATAGGTAATTATTTGCTTAGGAACAAAAATAATCAAAATAAAAAACACCTGTGGTTGCTCATCAAGAGCAGGAATCCAAAGGGATTTTCATATTAGACCTTGTCTTAAATGATGCTCATTTCATCAGTGGCCTAAAGACGAGGAAACCCAGCTTTGAGTCCTGGCTTTGTCACTACTTAGCTGTGAGTGTGGGAACAGACCTCCAACCGTGGGTCCTCAGGCGGCCTGCAGGACCATGGCTTGGACTGGGTGGCAGCTCCAGCACTTCAAGGACCTGCCACTCTGCACCTATAGTTATGCTGCTTCTTCTCCTTTCTGAGATTTTAATCAGAAACCTGCATCGAAGAGTCCCCAGGTCATGGCGCCCACATGTTTGTGTTGTAGGAGGGGACACAAATACATTAGTTTTTCTAATGTATTTTCCAGTCACTGTTTCAATGCTAATCACTGTGGGAAAGCACAGTACGGCTTGGACTGACAGCGTGTCCTTAGGTATGGCGCGAGGCAGCACCCGCACCGCGTACCATCATCCACCATCTGCGTATCCATCTATCGTGTATCTATCGTCATTAGCATCATCAATCTGTCTGATATGTCATCTGTCTCACCTGCCATCTACCTGTCACCAGGCTCATCTATTATCCTATTATGCACAGTGTGACGAGGAACATCCTTGTGCGTGGGTCCCGGTGCACACCAGAAACTACACGGAGGGGCTTGCCTGAAGGTGGAAGTCCGAATGGCCTGGCACTAGGGTGTGCGGTGGTCATCGCCTGGCACTCCTGCCCTGCTCCTGGGTCGACCCCTCTGGCAGCAGCAGAAGAGACATGGCACACTCCGGGATGCATGCTCTCTCTCTCTCATCAGGACAGCGAGCTGGAGATGCTGGTTCAGTGGCTCAGGGTCCAGCATCGGGCCTACTCGGCTACCAGTGTGGCTCTGAGGCTGCACATTGACTCATAAATTGGATCTTGCCTTCTTTTGGCAGCACCTTTCCCCCTGATTCCTGGAATGGTGCTCCTTTCCCAAGCCTCATGGGAAAGGTGTGGGTCCTCTCTTACAAATGCACAAGGTGCAAGGTCACACCATAAATTCCCATGAGAAGGACTTTGCTACTTGCTATTAGGCAATTCTTCTTCATCTTCATATTTCTTGGAAATCCCTAGGCTATTAGCCCTGTTCCTTGGGGCCTTATGTCTCTGACTCCTCGACCTCAGTGGAGGCCCATCTTATCACCAGCTGAGCCGGGATTCTTGCACAATCCAGTCTTGCTTTAATGGGGGAGAGCCTTAGGAGCTCCCAACCCTGTCATCTCTGTTCCCAGTCACCCAGGAAGCCTAGTGCTCCTGTATATTGATAGAGCATTGATGACCCTGATTACGGGGCTCGCTGAAGTGCATTAAAGCTTCGTAAAATCCAAAGGTATGCTTTATCAACTCAGTGGGGGGGGGGGGCAGAGAGGAAGGATTTCATGCCCTCCATGGGGATTGAGACGGGTGGTTCCCTCAGGGGTGGAATTTGATTTGATTCCTTTGTTTTCTAGACCATAAACCCACCTGACCGTAACCCTTGATTGCAATTCTCAGCTGGTGAGATGGTTTTTAATTCCATGACATCGACCTTCCTGCTGCACCTGTTCTCTGTCTCTGGGAATGGCAGCGCAGACGAATTTCCAAGGACAGCGGTCACCACCCTGGGCAGCCCCTGTGTGCCGCCTCAGTCACTGGGGGCAGTAGGCAGGAAGCAGAGGCTCATCCTCCCGACCCGGCATCAGAATGGTGCGGTCACCTGGCTGTTCCAGCATCACCCTTGAGAGCCAGAAAGAGACTGCCTCACTAACTTTTGTTACAGGAAATGGTTACAATTTGAATATTAGTTTTTGTTGTTAATCTCTTACGGTGCCTGGTTTGTCCATTGCGCCATATCCAGGGTGTGTGTAGACACAGGGTTCACTGCTAGGGTGCAGGGAGCCCCCGGGTTTCAGGCATGCCTAGGGGGTGCTGACAGGGGACTGTAATCCCGTGTCCAGGGCCCCAGGGCCAGAGCCCAGCTGCCTCGGGTGGCCACCTGCCAGCCCGGCAGAGACCCCTGGCCACTCAGGATGGCCCCTCTGGTTGGCAAACGAGATCACACGGATGCACAAGATGCACACGCCTTCCCCTCCCAATACAGAGAGACGAGGAAAAGGGAAAGGTGGAGGAAAGAAAGTGTCACCAAGTGTAAGGGGAGGAGTTTGGATTTAAGGAGGAAAGAGCTGAATACATAAACCAGATCCTGGTGCGTGATCCCCAGTCAGCAATACTCTGTATGATATGCCCAAAGCGACAGGCATTCAATGAGATGGCACATACGCTGGCATGGGCCTCTCGGGGGGCTGGGGACCCAGGCTCTGAATCAAGGAGCTCAGAGCCCCCGTGGGCGCTCCTCTGGAACATTCTGTGTGCAGGTGGGAACACACAACGGCTCCTCTGGACCTCCTTTCGGGGTTGTGTTCAGGACCAGACCTCCCACCTCCACAGGCCGGGCCCTGATTCTCTCGTATTGCAGGTTTTCTTCCGTGTTTCTACGTCTCCCTCTCAGAGGGGAAGCATGAGGAGGAGCACCCGCTGCACCTGTCGCGTGTTCCACCCCGTGACCTGAAGGGAAGCACATTCTGGATTTCACCTGGCACCGCTTTCCATTCCAAATGCCCAGAGACATCTTCCAGAGCAGACATTTGGGGCCACTTCTCCACCTCACCTGGGCAGGTGTTAAAACCAGGAGGCCTTCCATTTGCCAAAGAGGAAAAGGAGAGAGAGTAGAGGAAGCATAACCCTGTGGTCCTGCTGACCCTGCTCCCTGATCAGGAACAGAAAGGAAATGATCTCAAGAATAGACTAATGTGTTCTTCCCCAAGTTCTCATAATTGAATCATAATTTCCTTCCAGCAGCAAAATGTGATGAAATCACCAGGCCAGCTATTAATGACTTCAGAGACGCATGTGCACGTGTGTGTGCCTGCGTGTGTTTCATGCGTGGGCTGAAGCTGCGTGCATGTGAAGGAAGGCGGTGGGTGTGCTGGGAGGGTGCGAGCAGATCAAAGGGAGGGGCATGTTCCAGCCACATGTAACCTCAGGCAGCAGCTTTGGGTAGAAGTAGCCGACTTGTGCACTAGCTAAATGTGGCCTTAAAAGCACCCTTGCTTCATCCTGGGTTTTTTAAAAATGAAAATGCTCGCCACTTTTTAGATGTCAGTGCGAACAGTTTCATCAGGTGACTTGAGAAGACAATGTAGAGAGAACATTATAAAAAGTACTCATGAGGACGGCCTGCCCTGTTCTTGGTTTCTTTATGAGGTGTCTTCCCCTTCCCAATTGCCCCACAGCAATTGAAAAGTCGGGAAGTAAACCTTATAAATTACATAAATAAATGGGTGAAGGAGACGTAGGAGGACCAAGCAAAGCTGGAAACAGCCACGTGGCCTGCAGCTCCCGTTCCTCCGAGGACAGCCGGGCTCAGGTGCAATGACCTCTCGTCACACTGACTCAGTGACGGGAGGGCTCTTGGGAGGTAACAGCCCCAATCAGCACCAAGGAGGAAGTTCCCACGCATGTGGAGACAAGCAAAGCGGAGTTGATGGAAACACAGAATCCACTCGATACACTCAACAGCTCATACGTGCTGGTGCACGGAGGAAGCCTTCCACATTGTGCCAGCATCCTTTGTATAAACTCCAGGTGGAAACTTACAAGCTCTTTTCATTAGTGGGGAGCAAGTCCTACCCCTGGAAATCTGGGGCAGCACCCAGAATTGGGTGCACTGATATATGTGCAGCAAAACGAATGACCGTTACCCTCAGTAGGATAAAGAACGTAAACAGCTTCATGTCCCATAAGGCCAGGTTTGTCACCAGTTAATAAAAGGAGTCACGTTTGGTGGTCAGAACTTTTTGACTTCCAGAATTCTGAAAAAATAATCCTGAACTTATAAATATTTAACAGATAAAGAAATCACAGGAGTTCATGTACCCACCTGCACACACATCCACTACAAAAATCCCCATTTTTAATTGTGAATTAAAGTTTTAAAAAGCTTACCTCTAGGGACGCCTGGGGTGCTCAGTGGTTGACCATCTGCCTTGGCTCAGGGCGTGACCCCGGGGTCCTGGGATCGAGTCCCATGTCGGGCTCCCTGCATGGAGCCTGCTTCTCCCTCTGTCTGGGTCTCTGACTCTCTCTCTGCGTCTCTCATGAATAAATAATTAAATCATTTAAAAAAATTTAAAAGCTTGCCTCCAGATTAAACAAAGAAATGGTAAAAAAAATTGTACTGTAATATCCACACTATTTTGCACCATCCTGAAATGACTTGACACTTTATTCTAAAGATATTTCCACTTTAATCCATAAGGGATTTCTAGCTCTCGTCTTCACGGCTGTATGACGTTTTCTGTGTTCATGAAACATCGCTCACTCGTCCAGTCCTGTCTCGAGAGCCAAGCAGCTTGAGCCATGGTTTCTGCCCAACAGCACAGGTGGTGCAGCCCCACTAAGGCCGCTCTCCCCGACGTCCTTGCTGCCGACACCAGGGCCCGAGGTCTGGTCCTTGACAAGGTGACAAGAAGTGTCCCCGTGGATGGAGGAGCCATCTGGAAAAAAGCGACAAACTTCACTGCTGGGACTAGAATTATTACCAATAGATTAATGGTTTTGATGTAAAAAGTGATAAAAATATAAAAGTGGTAGAAGAAATCTGAGAGAACGCCTTTTGTAATGTTAAAGTGGGGGAGTTTTTATAATTGTAACACAAAATCCTGAAGCTACAGAGAAAGCCTGATAATTCATTGAAATCGTGATGCTGAGAAAAATACATACTAATAATTCTGCATGGAAAGTAACAAATGGGAGGAAATATTTGCAAATCATATCACGGAGGAAGAGCTAATTTAGGATATGGATGGACAATTAACAGAAAATAGTAAGACTTTTAAACATAGGGAGAGTTGACCTCACTCATCCAAGGTTTGCCTTTAAATTAAAGTAATGGTTAAAAGAAATTCGAATTGTCAGAAAAGTACAGATGCCGAAACGATTTCTTCTATCGTTTTTATGTCAGCCTGGAAAAGGTCAAGAGGCTTGCTTTTAATTTTCATTCCATCAAGAGACAACAGAATGAACACAGATTTCAGGGTTTTCAATAAAAGCCACTTCACTTGAAGTGTTTATTTTGATCAATGTTGTGGCATTTTCTCTGAACATCATCATTTATTACTTTGATGAATCCTGAGATTCCTGTACAGGGAGTCGAGGAGGAAGCTTCTCAGCTCGAGATGATTTTGCATGTCAGAGGTCGGACCAATCCCTGGAGTCAGTCGATTCCAGAATTAAGTGCATTTCTCCAAGTCGGCAGTTCCTCACGAAAGCTCTCCTGCTCCTAGAGTTGTGCTTCAGAGAGAGTCCGGGGGGCCGGGGCGGCGGTGCAAGGGCCCCCCAGGCTCCCGTCGGGGCCAGAGGCACGTCCGGAGGGCAACTGCCCGGTCCCGCGGTGGGTGCCCAGGGGGCGGGGGAGCAGGGTGAGTGGGGAGGGGTGAGGTGGGCAGGGCTGCAGGTGCTCCCGGGGCTGCAGGAGCTGTGGGGGCTGCAGGGGCTCCCGGGGCTGCAAGGGCTGCAGGGGCTGCAGGGGCTGAAGTGGCTGTGGGGGCTACGGAGCTGCAGGGGCTGCGGGGGCTGCTGGGGCTGCAGGGGCTGCAGGGGCTGCCAGGGCTCCTGGGGCTGTGGGGGCTGCTGGGGCTGCAGGGGCTGCGGGGGCTGCTGGGGCTGCGGGGGCTGCTGGGGCTGCTGGGGCTGCAGGGGCTGCCAGGGCTCCTGGGGCCGTGGGGTCTGCTGGGGCTGCTGGGGCTGCGGGGGCTGCTGGGGCTGCAGGGGCTGCAAGGGCTGCCAGGGCTCCTGGGGCTGTGGGGGCTGCTGGGGCTGCTGGGGCTGCAGGGGCTGCCAGGGCTCCTGGGGCTGCTGGGGCTGCTGGGGCTGCTGGGGCTGCAGGGGCTGCCGGGGCTCCTGGGGCTGCTGGGGCTGCTGGGGCTGCAGGGGCTGAAGTGGCTGCAGGGGCTGTGGGGGCTGTGGGGCTGCAGGGGCTGCAGGGGCTCTGGGGCCGGGCAACTACAGCAGATGCGTCCTGGGACTGGTTGCCCGTCCATAGGATCAGATCCAGCCGGTTGGAGGTGCCAGGGCCCTATCCTCCTGTCGAAGGAAAGCCTGGGAAGAGGAGCCCGATGTGACAACGTGCAGAGAGGGCGCCCTGCCACCTGGGGGACCATTTCCCGGGGGACGGTGGCCTGTGGCAGAAAAGAGGCCATGTACTAAAGGGCGGCGCCGCCTCCCGCCCGTTGAGTAAGGCCTGGGGGATTTCGCAGAGGCCTCGGGGGCACCAGGCATCTCAGAGACACGGATGCAGGCCAGAGGGACGGGGTTTCGGCGACAACTACGGCTCTCGTCACGAGGCGGCCCGGCTATGGAGAGATGGTTCCAACCCGTTATGGGGATGAGGGTACAGTTCATGAGCTCTTTTTTCCCCCAAAAAGAATTTTCCAGTTTATTGTAGTGGAGCTTCTGTCTCCTGCCTGTGCAACCACGGCCTGCAGTTTTATTCTACAAAAACACTACTTTTGGAGAGTTTTTCCTTTTTTCTTTTTTTCCAAAAAGTAGACTAAAAAAACAAAAACAAAAACACATAGAATAATTGTAATGACTACTATTGGGTAATATCATTAATCGTGATTTTTATTTTATTTTTAAAGATTTTATTTATTTATCCATGAGAGACACACAGAGAGGGAGAGAGAGGCAGAGACACAGGCAGAGGGAGAAGCAGGCTCCGTGCAGGAGCCCGATGGGGACTCGATCCTGGGACCCTGGGGTCACGCCCTGGGCTGAAGGCAGATGCTCAACCGCTGAGCCACCCGGGATCCTCTAGAGTTGACTTTTAAGTGTTCCCTGCATATTTTGGATACAGATATTTTTATCAAATACGCATTTCACAAGTATTCCGTCCCAATCTGTGGCTCGTGTCTTTGTTCGTTCATCTTTTGCAGAGAAGAAACCTTTGATTTGTCGGCCCACTTTGTCCATTTCTTTCTTTCACGGATCCTGCTGTTTTGCTGTATCCAAAAGTTCAACACCCGTCCCAGGTTCCATAGGGCTCCTGCCATATTTCTTCTAGAAGGTTGTTGTGCTGCATTTCAATTTGGGTCTGGCCGTTCAGGGGGCCCCAAGACCGCCCTCAGGCTCGCTAACTGGCTAGACGCGCCCGGGAGTCAGCTTGCTAAGCCGTCAGCTCCTGGTGATGGTTTGTTCGGGTGAAAGGAGGCAGGTGTAAAGGCTCGGGGGCCTGTCCGGGGGTGGGGGGTCCCTTCCTAGTGGAGTTCAGGATAGCACCTGTTCCTCCCAGCAGTGCTGTGTGACAGTGCACGAGGGGGACTGCGCCCCTGACCCCCGTGTCGCGGGTCCTTGGGGGCTGGGCCGTAGGCTTGCGTGACCATCCAGGGGACACCTCGTCCCCAGTCCACCAGAGGTTGAGCTGATGCCTCATGGCTCAGGGCTCCCCCCTTGAATCCCAGTGTTACAACAGATTGTCCCGCACGGTCCCCAAGTCAGTTGTCCAGCAGGATATTCCAGGAGCTTAGAGGTCACCTCCGTGGAGCTGGGGGCAAAGGACCAAACCTTCCTTTGGATAAGTTAACCTTCCGCTGTGCAAAGTCTACGATGCACTTGAAGCTAATTAGTGTGTAAAGTGTAAGGTTTGGGCAGCCTGGGAGGCTCGGTGGTTTAGCGCCGCCTTTGACCCAGGACGTGACCAGGATCGAGTTCCCCGTCGGGCTCCCTGCATGGAGCCTGCTCCTTCCTCTGCCTGTGTCTCTGCCTCTCTCTGTGTTTCTCATGAATAAATAAATAAAAATCTTAAAAATAAATAAATAAAGTGTAGGGTTTGTGTCTCAGGTCACCTTGTTGCCCGTTACCAGCCAATATTTCCAGCACCGTTTGGTGCAAAGACTATCTTTTCTCCACTGAATTGTCCTTGTTCCTTGGTTAAAGATCAGTTGGCCGCATTTGTAATTCTGGGCTCGCTGTTCTGTTCCATCGACCCGCGTGTCCGTGCTTCCACCAGGGCCACGCTGCCTTGACTGCGGCAGGTCCTGGGGCTGGGGGAAGCCGCGCTCCAGCCCTGGTCTTCGGCAGCGTGTTGGCTCTGCTAGGTAGCTTGCCTTTCCTTGTAACTTAACTTAGTGAATTCGGGGGTCCCTCGGCCCTACTACACGACACGAGCCAGGAGAGGTCATCGCCCCCTCCGCCTTGCTTTCACCTGGGTGAGCTTGTGAGCTGCCTCAGCCCGCTGGGTGGTATCACTGGGGAAGTGGAACTTTGGGGCTCACTCCCTAGGATTGGAGCATAGTCTGAGACCCAGCTTGGGCTGCGGGGAGACCTCACCTGGACCGTGGCTGTGGCCTGGTGTCCTGGGGGGTCTCGTTGCCCCATTTCCCTTGGGGATCCTGCTCATTGGCTAAGTCCGGGTGTTCGGTCAATTTTTCAAACAAGGATTATTATTTTTTTCTCGACGTAGCTAGGTTCGATTTCTGTGGCTAGCCACCACGAGCTCCACACTGAATTGAGAGAGGCGATATATTACCAGAAAACTCTGGGAAACTGGAGCAGGTTATGATGTCAACCTGTGATGAGATCAGGGTTATGATGTCAACCTGTGATGAGATCAGGGATGCTTACTCATCTTTACAGGTGGGTATTTGAGAGCTCGCGACAGACAGCATGTTGAACTATCATCTACGGGGTCTGATCCGTCGCTGGTGGGGGCGAGACGTGCCATCTGGAATAGCGACACGTGTGTTTACTCTCGGGCCCAGTCTTTCCACCTCTAGGAATAAGTCTCCACCTTGTAAGAAAAAAAGATAAATAATAATCATAATCATAATAATGATAATAAAAATTAAAAAATTTAAAAAAAATAAAAAAATTTAAAAAATCGGTACAAGGTTATTCATCAGGGACCGTATTAATAGTAATAGATTTTGCAAATGACTCCAGTCCAATTTCCAATTTTAATTGCCTGCAGGGTGCAAGGTGCCGCATCCCGCAATGAGAACCGCGTGGACCCACGAAATCCAGCCAGGAACGTGTCCGTGGGTTGGTGTGATTTCGGGGTGAATCGTGAAGCAGGAAAGGAAGTCGCGGAGCTCGTGTGCGTGTGTACACAGCACAGACACGTGACATCTGCTTATGTTCGCAAAATGAAGCAATAAGTAGAGTTTACTAGGATGAGAACAAAAGTTGATTTCAACTTCTCACTGTTTCATTAACGGTCACTGGTCGCAGCCGCCTTCACCACTCCGGTCGAGGGCCCGCAGACGGCCTTGGCGGTCGCACAAAGTCCCTTCCACCAAGACTCCCGGAGCCGGTTCCAGACCCAGGCCGTCGTCGTGTGGGGCCTCGTGTGTTCCCGCCCTGTGGGGAGGGTGGGCTGTCCCGAGCGAGGGGAAGGACACTGTTTTCCCGGGTGACACGGGTCCGAGTGCCGAGCAGCTGCAGGACACACACCGGCCTCCCATGCCGGCCCAGGCCACCCTGAGTGCCGAGCCCACGCCCCATCACCCCTGCCTGCAGGCTGCAGGGGGGCTGCAGTGACAGGGAGCAGGGGCGTCTCCTAATGTCGGGCCCGTGTGCTGGGCCGGGAGGTTCCACGCCCGCCGTGGCGGCTCCTGGCAGCCCTGGGTCCCAGGCAGGCCCGCACTGACGGTCACCAGGCCCGGTGACTCTCCTCGTCCCGCCCGCTGCCACCGGCGTCCGTCAGCGCTCCGCGAGCTCACTCGGCAATCTGCATGTGAAACTGTGTCACAGAGCGGGGTCCTCGCTTTAGGAGCCATGCGCTGGGCTGTTGGGGCATCCGGGGTCGTGGCGTCAGGACTCTGTGCCCACATGTCCTGTAACAACACCCTTCGTGTGTGTACGTGTGTGCACATACCCACATACATGCACATACGCAGGAAATGCGTGTGTCGTGCGCAGCAGAGACCATGGAATCCTGAAACGGTCGAACCTCAAGGCAGCTGCGAGCCTGTTGTTTTCCTCCAAGATTTCTGCAGGTGGGGACGTTGCTCCAAGAAAACTTTTAGGGAGCCGTCTCCTGGGCTCACCTGACAGGGCTCGCAGCGGCCGGGCTGGGGGGTGGCGCCCTCACGGCCACACCAGGGACGCGGAGAATGGGCCAAGCGAGGGCCGCAGGGCGTCTGCTCCCAGTGCCCGGGCCTCCGACGCGCTGGCCCCTGGTCACGCTGTGATGAACGGGACGGGATGCTCATCAGTCGTCACCTGCGTGTGTGCGACTGACAAAACCAAAGCGGGTTCTTTTCCTCTTCTCCTCAATTACACAAAATGTGATGTGCTCATCCCGAGTGGGCAGCGACGCAGTCAGCACAGAAGGCGGGCTCCAGGACGTCGGGGGTCGTCACCCGCTCTCCTTCGGGGGTCGACAGCTGTAGGGGCGAACGGCAACCTTCTCTGGGCAGCGTCAGTATAATAGTCCTGCAAAGTTGCAAAAAAAGAAAAAAAAAAAAAGGAAAACAGCTCCTCTATAAAGTCACTAAAGTCATCAGAGACGCAGTGACTAAGGAGCCCTGATGAGGAATGTCCGAGCCGAGCCCCCAGGCCGTCCCATACTCCCCTGGGCCGGGGCACACGAGCACCTTAGCCCCCTGGACCGAGCGCCTTCTCGTACCTTCGCTGCTGTTCTAAGCACACGCTGTTCACTCTGCCCGACTCCTCGGGGAGTTGGAAGCCGGTGCTCGCCTGCTCCGTGGGCATCACGCCGTGAGCCTGTATCAGCTCGGGGAACGTGTTCCTCACGGCCTGCCGCGCGCTTCCCGCCGCTCCAGTCTGACTCCATCCTGCAGGATGGTCGTGCGTGCACGGGGTCACCTGCACTACAGGTGTGCACCGTGCCTGCTTCGTGCCGCAGACACGCGGGTGCGGTACGAGCTTTTAGAAACACTACCCCGGACCCGGAACCCTGGGAGGGGAACCCCAGAGTGCGAGGCATGAAGAGAGAACCAACCCCGGGGAAGCTGAGGCCCAAACGAGGCTCTGACTTGCGGAGACAACCCTCGAGGCCGGAGCTGGAGGGTGTCTCAGAGATAACCCTGGAAGGGCAGACGCACAAGCGACCTGGCTTCTGGGGTTTATCCGAAGGAATTGGAATCGGCGTCTTGAATGATGAGGGGCCCTGAGCACGCTCTCGCGGGTCTGTGGGCCGTCGCGGGCCTTCTTGGAAAACGTCTGTCCGAGTCTTCCGCCCGTTTTTAACGGGGCTGTTTGTTATTTTGCAATTATCGAGTTGCTTTGGGGAGACGTTTTTCTTGCCCACGGGGAAGGTGTGGGGGACAAGCTCAGGTGCTAGGATGAATATGCTTGCTTTCTTTTAGACTAGAGGTCCAGGGACGTGAGCGATTGTTTGGGTCCTTGATCATCGCGTGTTCATATTACCCGCCCCTGGGGAAGTCCCCACCGCCTGAGAGATGCTCAGCGAACACCGCTCTGGAAGAGCAGAACCAGTCCCTTGATGCCTTCTTCTTGCCAACCTTTGGCATTGCCCGTCTTTCTGATTTCGGCAGGCCTAAGACCCGAGGTCCACGTGGCTGTAATTTCCATTTCTCAGGTGAAAATGAGGCTGATAATCATGTGCTCGTTTTCCATTCATCTTTCCTTTTCTGAAACTTCGCAAAATGTCTTGTCCATTTGCAAAAAAACTACGTTTTCATGTTTACTGTTGACTTCTACTCTGGAGCTATGCCTCCTTTTCTGTAGATGTGTGTGTTGGGATTGTTTTTTCCGTTCTATGTCTTGCCTTCTAATTTTTTTTTTCTGAATGTGTCTTTCGATGAACAGAAGTTATTAAGATTAATGAAGTCGATCCTATTGACATTTTTATGACCGGTACTTTCCCCAGTCCTATCTCAGATGTCACGGAGATACTCTCCTCTTTTATTCTGGAGGCACAGGCACTTTTCCTTTTGACTTGAAAGGCCTCCAGAGTGAGAGGAGCCCCACCTGGGCCTAGGTGCACCATGAATCCCTGGGCTCGGTGTCGGGTGGTGGAACTGGATCGGTTCTGTGGGTGCGTGGAGGAGCCGAGTGCATTTTGCACTTGGACAAATGTGAATCGTGTGGATCAGCACGTGGACAGAGACAGCAAAAGTATCTGGGGTCTCCCCCTCCTTTTGCAATCCGACCTTGAAGAGTTGGAGCCTGTTTCTCCGTCCTTGAAGCAAAGGGGCCTGCCCTGTGATTTGCTCAGGCCAACGGAGTCAAGTAGAGGTGATTCTGTGCCCTTTCTAAGGCAAGGACATAAGGGCATTTGTATGATTTTCCGGTTTCACAGGCTGCTACCATACCCTGCCCAAGGCCAGAGGAGCTAGTTGGCGGGTAGGCCATGGGTCGAGTCGCCCCATTGTTCCAGCTGCCGTTGAGCCACCTGCCGGCCTTACAACGAGGTCATCCCTGGACCCCACAGCTCCAGCGTGACGTGCCCGGAGACCACAGACGTGTGAATGAGCCCAGCTGAGCTCAGCAGAGCCCGACCAGATGGGCTGACCTGCCCTGTTGACCCCCTGATACGTGAGCTGTGCTTCAGGTCACTACATTTCGGAGTGGTTTGTCACACAGCAGTAATAAGCAACTAATGTATTTATTTATTTTTTTTTGCGACTAATGTATTTGAAAAGAAATCTGATGATTTTGTTAGAGGACACATTGATGTTCTAGGGGGTATATATATTCATTTCTAAATATTGATACTTAAAGAAAAAAGGTCTCATCCTATTCAAGGTCAAGAAGAGAGAGATCCGCATAAAATGAACTATTAACGTCTAATTATTAGTGAGAAAATAAGCTTATAAAGGTAAGTAAGTTATTCTATAGGTTGGCAAATTGAATACCGATAAAAAATAAATTTATAAAAAAGATAATAAAAGCTATTTATTTTTGATGTAAAAAAATATAAAGGTAAGTAAGTGGAGAATTAACCAGAAAATATTCTTAAAGTCATTGCAATTCCATGTTACTATTTACTTTTCGTAATAACTTTATATAATTTAAAATCACGTTTTTCTAACAATAGATCTTTGCTTAAGCTGATGTAGAGAAACATTTCTGTTGATCAACCCCAGTGTGCTGACCAATCAATGTTTTTTTAAAGATTTTATTTATTTATTCATGAGAGTCACAGAGAGAGAGGCAGAGACCCAGGCAGAGGGAGAAGCAGGCTCCATGCAGGGAGCCCGACGCGGGACTCGATCCCGGGACCCCGGGGTCACGCCCTGGGCGGAAGGCAGAGGCTCAACCGCTGAGCCACCCGGCCATCCGTGACCAACCAATTTTTTAGGGATTATTTGAGGCTTATAACCTGCCTTAGACGGATGCAGAGACTTCATTACTCTCATAAATTATGCATTATTTAGTGACCGTGTTTTTTGATGCTTTTATTACGTAGCTCAGGCTCCCTTGGTGCCTGGCACACAGCGGCTGATCAGCAAATGGCAGATCCTCGTTTCCATTTGCCACAATTTGAATTTGGTGTCGGTATCTGTTGTCACCGGATGGTGACCGGGAAGGAGTGCGGCAGGGCCAGGCGGCAGGGTCCTCGGCCAGGAGGCCGCTGGCCAGACGCCCTCGCTTCTCTCTGCTTCTGCTTTTTCTTTGCACTTTCAACCACCCCATGAGTATAGTGGCTCATGACGAAATATTGAAGCGAAGGCAAAAGACAACCGATTTCCAGCTTTCTCGGTCTCAAAACCCAGTAAGTCACTTGCTCCTTGTGTTTCGTGAGTTCTGGAATCTCCCTGTTTCAAAGCAAACCGCAGGAGACGAGATACCATGAAGCACATCGATGTAGAAAGCTGTCCACACGGATGGACGTGGCGTGGGGTTTCTGGAGCACGTGGAGCGTCACCCCCTCGGCCGCCCAGTGTGCGGTGCCTGAACAGCTCCCGTGTGAGGCTCTGTGCTCCGTGCTCCGTGCTCCGGAGGTTATAGTGACCAGGGGGCAGGGTCACGGCTGCGCGAGAAACGCCGCGGTGGATGGACTGAGGACAGTGATGGCAGCAGAGGTGCTTGGACACAGCGAGACGCGTGGCAGGACTTCCAGCGGATTTCCCAGACCGGCTCTTCACCCCTCCAGCCTCACGCCGTCCAGTTAAAACACTCACTCTTGGCCCCTTCCAGGCAGGGGTGACCCCATACCTACATTCTGGATGTTGGGACCAAACATCAGCAGATGTTTTTAGGGCGTCATGGGAGGTCGCCCCGTGTCTGCTACGGGGAGCTCCGCTGTACCTGCAGGTCTAGAGGCCCCTGGAGGGCGAGGCCACGCCCTTGGCAAGGCAGGGTCAAGGGCAGGAAGGGGCCAGCTCCCGGTCCCTCCAGATTTCCCTAAGTGCGGGAGAAGGAAACTCTATCCTACTTAAGACACTGGGATTTTTGTCCATCACGTGGATCCAGATCTAATCCTGATACAGGCTGGTAACAAGGGTGCTTTAGGGTTGAAGGGGGACATGGTGTCTGCGGGGAGAGGCCGTCTGCGGGCAGGAGGTGGTGCTAAGCCTCGGTCACGGCCCACGGCCCACGACTTCAGCAGGAAGCAGAGCAGGGACAGCAGCCTCCGGAACGTGTGGACTCCCTAAGGGGATTGGGAAGCACATCGCGTCCCTACTGGGGGTGTGGGGGCACCCAAGGCCCGATGGGGCCGGAGGGTCTTACACTCAGGTGAGCCGCAGGCGGCTCTCTGCCCTGGACTCGGTCGTGCGCGCGCGGTGGGGAGACGGCGGGCGAGAGGTGGGCTGCGGGCGCCATGTGGCCGGGCTTAGTGGGGGTCCCGGGGCAGGGCCCCCCCGATGCGCCCGGGGCAGAGGCCTGGAGGCTTCCGGGTGCAGGGCTTGCTGCGGACGGTCAGGGACTCGCACAGCCCGGTCCCGGGCCCCCCACCTGCCCCCCTCCTCTGTATCCAGACAGAGTCTGAGAAATGTCGGTGGGTCACGGTGTGCGTCTGGTGGCCTGTTGGTGGGGACGTGGGCTCAGCACCCTCTGCCCCTTGGGGCTCCTCCAGGGGGCGTGGGAACCAGCCCCGCAGCTCCCAGGGCCTCAGGCTCTACAGTCCCTTCTGGAAGCGGGAAGTGAGGGACCGTGGCACCTGCACGGATGCCCTCCCCCTGCCGCGACTTCCCCCGAGCGCACCTGCCTCCCCTGCTGCCCCGGAGGGCACCTGTGATCTCATTCTGGGCCCCTCCCTGCCCTCCGGGACCTTCTGGGTCCTCCCCGCCCTCAGCCCTCCAGGACCTTCTGGGCCCCTCCCTGGCCTCCGGGACCATCTAGGCCCCTCCCAGCCCTCCAGGACATTCTAGGCCCTTGAGCCCTGTGGCCCGGCCCTGAGCCTCCGTCCTCGTCTAGTGACTGCATGTCTTCCTGGCCGCCCCGATGGACCCTCACACGTACCTTGGGGCTTCCCACACCTTGGCCCTCGGTTCAAGGCGCCGTGTGAGAGGGTTGGACACCGTGGCTCCTGGGTCCCGCAGGCCCCTCCCTCTGCCTTGTTCACGGAAATACTGGCTCCTAAAGCCTCTGGTGCCATTGAAGACGGTGGGGGACCGAGTGTGTGCTGGGGACGCCCGACAGGCCTCCGGACCTCCCCTCGTGCTCCGGCCGTGTGGGCAGCTGCCGTGCACAGTGTAAACCAGCCCGTTTACCAGCGGGATGTCACCTGCTTCCCTTTCCTCGTTGTCCTGGGCCCTGCGCAGGCTCCTGACCGCAGAGCAGTGGCCGGTGGTCAAAGGCGGGCTCCCTGGCGGCGGCGGACTGCGGTGCCCGGTGAGGCGATCCGGCCTGGCCTCTGCCCTGCAGGCCTCACTGCGACCAACATGCAGACTGTCCGGCCAGTGCCCAGATCCTGAAGAGTCAGTGCCGCCCGCTCCCCTGAAAAGCCCATCTGTCTGGGGCCTGGTTACCTCCCCTCGGGCGGAAGGGACTTGTGGCCTGGCACGTGGCGTCTGTGGAGCACCCCTGGGTGAAACAGGGGCCTCCCGGGGGCCAGGTCACAGGAAAGCCTTCCTGGTGATGAGCAGAGGGCTGCCGGGGCAGGTGCGGGGTCTGTGAACGTGTCCCCGAAATGAAATGACGAGCCCACGTGAGGGACCACAGAGAGGGAATGAAAAGACACAGCCCGCCGTCAACTTCCAGAGCCGCCTCGACTATTAGGGTTTTTTTTTTTTTTTTTTTTATGCTCATTTCCAGGGACTGTTTCAATCCATCTTGATAGAATTAAACACCATAAAACAAGGTAAAAGTGATCAAAGCCAATATAGGAACATGAAGGACGGCTCATTGCAAGGAATTTGATTCTTGGGAATCAAGTTAAGCATCATGGCAAATCCAGTTACGGGGAAGGAGGCCCTGCAGCTCTCCTGGGCGAGTGACCCTCCTCGGAGCCGTGCGCACAGCTGGCGCCTAACGCGGCCTGCCCGGAGCCCCGCGCTGAAGAACCATATGCTGTATTTATTTCTCTGAGTTGGATTCAATCATTTAGGTAATTTCGTGTTACCTACTGAGCAGGGAGACAGGCAGACAGATTGATTTACCTTTGCTTTTTAAAGCCACGATCTTGAGAAAACACGACGGCCTGCAATGCTCACGATCCCCCTTCCCACGGAGTGACAGACGTGGGAGGAGGGAGATGGGGGTGCTGGTCCCGCGATGCCCGGGAACGTCCTCTGGGAGCAGCTTTGTCTGTAGCTTCAGTAGAATCCCATCCCGTGAGGCTGCACGGCTCGGAGCATCCTCATAGACAGGAGCTCCATACGGGGGATGGGATGACTAGCGCAGTTCTCTTCCCTAATAACCACGGCTGCCTTAGTTCAACACCAAACTGTGGGGCACAGCTTGCCGTTAGGGTCTGGTCATTACACTCCCCTGCACGGCTGGTGTTTTTATTGCACAGGTTAGCTTAGACCAGTATCACAGTTAGACAAAGTTCTCGGGGTGCAGGTGCCCTGGCGTTTCATTGCATCTGTATCTTTGGGACACCTGCACCCCGATGTTTCTAGCAGCAATGTCCACAATAGCCACACTGTGGAAGGAGCCTCGGTGTCCATCGACAGATGATGGATAGAGAAGCTGTGGTCTATGGACACAGTGGGATATTCCTCAGCCATTAGGAATGACAAATACCCCCCATTTGCTTCGACGTGGATGGACCTGGAGGGTATGATGCTGAGTGAAGTAAGTCAATCAGAGAAGGACAAACGTTATATGGTCTCATTCATTTGGGGAATATAAATAATAGTGGAAGGGAATAGAAGGGAAGGGAGAAGAAATGTGTGGGAAATATCAGAAAGGGAGACAGAACATGAGAGACTCCTAACTCTGGGAAATGAACAAGGGGTGGGGGAAGGGGAGGAAGGCGGGGGGTGGGGGTGACTGGGTGACGGGCACTGAGGGGGGCACTTGACGGGATGAGCACTGGGTGTTATGCTGTATGTTGGCAAATTGAACACCAATAAAAAATAAATTTATTAAAATAAATAAATAAATAAATAAATAATAAAGTTCTCAAAATAAATGCACATTTAGGGTCTTATTTCTGGTGCGTATTTAAAAGTACTTGGGAAATATTTTAATTATTTTAACTAACAAGTGACAGGATGTTGGAGGAGCGAGACCCAGGCATTCGATACGTTTCCCCGCTGGAAAAATGAGTGTCTGTATAAATATCCTTCCTGTGGGGAGAGCCGTTTTCCATATCAAGAACAAAAAGTCGAAAGAAAAAAAAATTTAAAAAAAAAGTTGAAAGAAATACACGATGCTACTACGCACAGGTAATCGATGAACAGGACGTGGCTGTAGGACAGTTACTCTCTCCGTTGCCGTTACGCTGGGTCGAGGTGTTTCCTGTGATCTGTGTACGCCCTCCCCCTCCCCCCATTGTCATCTACTGGAGAATGCAGGTGTCGGGAGCTGGAGAAGTCCTGTCCCCTGCCCTCCGGGCTGCCTGCCCCACACCCGGACTGTCGGGAACGTAGGCGGCTACCGAAGCACCCCCGTAGGATGCCTCCAACAGGACGAGCGGTCCGTGCTGTGGGCCTTGGAGGGATTGACTGCATCTGATGCCAACACGCTGAGGTGGAAGCTGCCTTCTGTGATTTCCATCATCGGTCCAGTCGCGTGTTCTAGAACACTTACTGTCCTGCGGAAGGGTGCTCGCGTGCTCACGCTCCGCACGCTGCTCAGCCCGTGAGTCGGGGCTGATTCCCCGTGGGCGGGACTGGCCCTCATGGGGCACCTGGCCTTGGACGTCTGCTCCCGCCCCGACGCCCCGGTCGAGCCGCCCTCTGCGACCTCTGCAGCTGGACGCACCGAGCACCCCCACACGGGCCCGGCACCTGCTGCCCTTCCCTCTGGGACGTGCTCCGGGCTGTGGCCCTGAGGTTCCCTCGTCAGACGTGACGCCCGGTGGGACCATGTTTGCAGGTGAGCCATTCGGGGGGCGAACAGGTCACGGGGGTGGAACCCTGCGAGAGAGGGCAGTGCCCTCGCAGGACAGACGCTGTGCACACAGCGAGAAGCCGTCCCCTGGAAGAGAGCTGTCCCCTGCCCTCGCTGCCTCCCGACCTGCCGTCCAGGACTGCGAGGCACGAGTTTCCGTCCCCGGGCAGCCGGCCTGCGGGATCCTGTTCCAGCAGCCGAGCTGACTGGCCAAGGGGGATCCCCAAATACGCACTCGGCTCGCCCCCCGTGCCCCCTCTCCCCGTGCCCCGACCCCTGAGGCCTCTGCTAACAGGGTCCCAATCCCTCTCCCATTCCACCCGCCTTCCTGTCCCTTGTGTCACTGGTCCTCCGCTGATGTGCTATGTAGGCCAGACTGACTTTACCGTCTGTCTTCCTCGACCAGACATAAACCCCCTGAAGCCACAGGGGTCTTCTGCGTCCGCAGCTTTGTGCCCAGTCCTAGAGAGCACGGGGAATCGATGCTGCAAACACCTGCGACGTGCCAAGCGTCAGAACCCCCCGTGCGTGGCCAGTTAGCCTTCGCAGCAGCCTGGAGACGTGGAGACGCGGGTGTCAGTGGTAGTTTCCCCACATCACAGGTGAGGGGCGGAGGCCGGGGTCCGGTGGTCGGTGGGAGGAGGTGGGCGGGGAGGTTGGGCCCCGCGCTCGGACACCAAACATCACCCCATCCTCTTTGGGGTCCAACCTGGAACCACCTTCCTTTTTTTTAAGATTTTTTAAAAATTTATTTATTCATGAGAGACAGAGAGAGAGGCAGAGCCACCGGCAGAGGGAGAAGCAGGCTCCCTGCAGGGAGCCCGACGCAGGACTTGATCCTGGGACCCCGGGGTCACGCCCTGAGCCAGGGGCAGGTGCTCACCGCTGAGCTCCCCGGGCATCCCTGGAACCACCTCTTTAGCGACGGTCACCCGCACGTGCAGCCAGCGCACCCCGAGGCTGCCCGGGAGGAACGCAGTCGGCGATCACCAGGCAGTCCCGACCTCCCGCGGGCACACGCATCGGGCTCTGCCTCCACCGGGGTTCACCCTGCGGCCGGTCAGGCCGGATCCACCTTCCCGTCAGGTGAGGCCCCCCCGGGGCCAAGTAGGCGCCTTCCCAGCACGGCGCCGACGTTTCTGGCCTCTGGGGTGTTTTCTGACTCAACAGCGAAGGCGCCGGCCGCCGGGCGACGCTGAAATCCTGGCAACACTGCAGGCGCCTCCTGGGGCTCCCGGCCCCGGTTCAGTCCCGGGGCGCCGGGGACGCTCTCCGGGGTGTCCCGGAGCAGGTCAGGGCGTGCTGAAGCTAGCAAACCTGCACTTTAATTCTCATTTTATTACACAACCTTGCCTTTTAAGGCAGCAAAAGGACATTATGTAAAGCGAGGCTCCTCCCCCCAATATTCACGATTTTTTTTTCCTGCCTTGAAACACCTTGTGTGTTGGGGATGTTATGGGGGAGGCGCCGGTGTGCTGGTGGGCTCCAGCAGTGAATCCTGCGCAGAACGAGGACACCCCAAGTTTTCCTGATGGGTTCAACTCATGCAGAGGCCTCCGCTCGACAAAGACGCACGTTTCGCTTACGTGTGCCCGGTGTGGAGGCGGAGAGGAGAGAGGCCGCACTGGCTGGAGCGCAGGGGTTTCCATGTCGCTCCCTCCAGACTCCTCTCCCAGCTCTTGCCGGCCCGGTGGGGGTTTGCAGGTCAGTGGGGTGACCTGTCGCATGCTTCACCCACGGGCACGGAGCGCACGTGCCTGGCCAGGCTGGGAGGGCCACAGGCCTCAGGCCTCGGCTGACGGCAGCACTGCTCGTGTGGACTTCCCCACGGGGCTGCTGCATGCGCCTCGTCCAGTGTGGCCCCCGCGGCACGGAGCTCAGTGTGACACGTGCGATCCGGTCCATCCCGCGGCCTGGGCGGGCGGCCCGCGGAGCCGTAGTGCAGCTGAGGCGAGCCTGACTGACAGCGCGGCGTGCCACAGGCCTGCTCCCGTGCGCCCACCGGCTGTCTGGCAGTGGTACGTCGTCGTGGGCCACACAGCACACGCATGCTCCTGGACAGGCACGTGTACGCACACAGCACGTGCCCACACGCGAACGCGACACACCTGCGCGCAATGCACTTGTGTGCACACATACATGCATGCACACAATGTTCACAGAGACACACGTATGAGTGTAAATGCAAAACACACGTGTCCACACACATAGCATGTGAGCTCACATGCACACACAAATTTGTGCACATATACACACAGGTACACCCGTGCATGGGTGCACATATGTGTTTGCATGGAACACACCTGCATGCACAGGTGCACACCCAAACACGCATGCACACACGTGCACATGAATGACATTACAAAATCACGCACAAATCTGTGCACATATGTATGCACAGGCGCGCACATGTATACACATACACACAACCTGCATGCATGGGCATAAATGAGCACAGATATGCCTACAACACATGCCTGTACAGACGTGCACACATGCGCATGCACACGACACACATGCACTCAGTCCACAGCCACATGCACATACATGTGCACATATGCATACTTGGAAATGTACACACGTGCACACACATGCAGGCACACACACATCCACTAATGGAAGTACAGAAAGGATACTCACTGTGGTCCTAAATTACATAAAAAAAAATATTTGGTGAACGACCATACCTGTTGTAGACGTGAAACCATGGAAACCAGGGTGTGAATTCTTGCTGGAAAATGTCCAGGTTTTTGTGTAGAAATCTGAGCAGCGAGGGAAAAGGAAAGCTGAGTGTTGCTGCTGGTTGCGTGCAGGTGCTCAGCAGGGAGGGGCTCCGGCCACCTGTGCCCCCTCCCCGGGCCCTTGGCGAGCCGGCGAGTCCCCCGGGGGAAGGAAGGTGGCGCCTGCCACGGAGCCCGACTCCGCTCCCGCCACCTGTGGTCTCCTGCACCCTGTGAGAGGAGCCCCAGCCCCCCGTTTGCGCTTATAGGAACCAAGACAGTTTGTCTGCAGCGCGTATGATAAAGGGGGAGCGTCAATCCTGTTTCTTCAGGCTGGGCCACTGCAGTGGAAGACCCAACAAGATGTAATGACCACACTTACTTGCTAACCCCAAATTCACAAAGCGACACTGATATTTCCCCCACTTTTAAATATAATTTAATTTTATTCATTTATTTATTCATGAGAAACACAGAGAGAGAGGCAGAGACACAGGCAGAGGGAGAAGCAGACTCCCTGCGGGGAGCCTGACGTGGGACTCGATCCTGGGACCCCGGGGTCAGGCCACTGAGCCACCCAGGCGTCCCCCCCACTTGGTTTTTAAGATAAGATGAAACACCTTTCTTCACATTATCAGATAGCGTAGTTTAGAATTCCCATAAAATTTTGCAATCAGGCCTTCACGTGACCTGCGATGCCCTGGGGGGGCGGGGGGCTTCAGCTGTCCCGTGTCCTCTAAGGAGGTGTTCGCCTTTGTGGGATGGTAAGACCTGCTTGTGATGCAAAGTTCCTTGCCACTTCCATATAAGGGGACGGAAATAATGAGTAGTAGCATATGAATCAAGAACGTAACTTTAAAAATCGTGCGTGGAAAGCGTTCAGTAAGGCCAGGCTCCGGGCCACCATTCTGCACCGGCCCGCGGGGGCCGAGGAGGGGGCTGCGCCCCGGGGAGAGGCAGCAGGTGCACCCCAGGAGCAGTAACGGCAAGGGCTGCAGCCACTAGGTGACGCCCTTGTCCTGCGTCGGCCGCGCGGGTCCAGGTTTGGGGCAGGCGCTTTCTCCGCAGGATGTGGTCTCTGTCCCTCGCCGCTGCCGCTTGAGTGACGCAGATTATTTGCAACACGTGCAGCAACGTCCGGGGAGGCTAAGAGCCTGAGCCTTACTTGTTCTGCTCTGCGGCCGATGGACGGGCTTGCGCACATCCAGACGCTCAGGTGCACCTGGGTGTTTGCAAGGAGAGGCCTTCGGGGAGTTTTTGCTTCCTGCCAATTAAGGGAAAAAACTTCCCATTTATCTATTTATTTAAATGGGCCTTTAGAAAGACCCTTTCTGTCTGCGGTGACATTTAAAAGCAAAATCAAGGGTTTCGAGAGATTGTGTGTAGAGGATGCTTTAGGGAGAGCTCTCCACGCTCATCGCGTGTGTGACCGGCCTTCAGACCCCGGGGGAAGCGCGTGGTTTTATTCTGTGCCTATTAGCGCCCTAATCAGAACAAGCAAGTGACGCATGGGTCTTTCCCTTTTGGGTGACACAAGTGGCCGTCGACTCCGTAGATCGTGAAGGCTGGAAGTTTGCCAGGGTTATCAGCAGATACAGTGTGACGTTATTAATTGAGCCAAAATTGTCAAATAAAATGATCTTTTTATAAATTGTCTCTGTAAGCGTCCCTCTCTCTAAGTGTCTTGGCTCCTTAGAAAACCACGCCGTCGGGATGAGCACTGGGTGTTATTCTATATGTTGACAAATTGAACACCAATAAAAAATAAATTTATGAATAAAAAAAAAAGGAAAAAAACGACGCCGTGGGTGAGTTTTAGGAAAGTCGCATGTGACACTGTCTTAGTGATGGGATCACCTGGTCCAGGTCCACCCCCCGGACCAGGCTGTGACCACTTCCCAGGGGCCCCCCCGCAGGGTCACACGGGGCACGCAGGGCGGGGACCTGCTGCTGCCTGGGCAGCCGAGGCAGGACTTCTGCTCTGCATCTCCCGGCGAGGGGGCTCCGATGCTGGGGCCTCCCCCACCTGGCACAGGGCAGAAGCCGAGGCACCAGGTCTCCTGCCCACTGGGTTTGAGTCCCGAAGACGTTTCTCTAGGGCTGACCCAGGGCCACAGCCCGTCACACAGCTGAGTGTGGGGCCTGGGGACCATCCGGGGATCACACGAGACAACATTTATAACACTGCTCACTTATTTAGCATCAACTACGTGCCAGGCTGTACCCGAAATGCTAGCAAGCGCCGTGTACTTAGTCTCCAGCGCCCCGAGACGCAGGACTGCAAGGCACCTGGAGGGGCCCAGTGAAAAGTGAAAATGCGATGCCCTTATTGCAAACACAAGAATTTCAAGACGGTGACAGCAGGACGTGAAGTCAGGTGTGGGGGTCCCTTCTGGGTGAGTCTGGGGTCCCGGGAGGCTGTGCGGTCTCGGGGCCGTGCGGCTGGCTCTGCCCGCAGGGATCAGCTGTACTTTACTGGTGACAGAAAAGAGCCCATCAAGGTGAATGAACCTGCGCAAGGTCACAGGCCTAAATCCGGTGGAGCCCAGGTCTGAACCCCGCCCTCTCTCTCACCAGGACCCGCTGTGTTACGTCAAGGCGAGCCCCGGTGCTCCCAGCCCTTCTTCCAAAGCCCCACTCCGATGGGGGCACCTTGGCTTCTTGTTAGAAACTCAACAGGACCCTCAAGCATTAATACTCTTCCCAGGGAGATGTGCCAAGGGAGTTCTGATGGTGCCCGTCTCTACTCTGACCCGGGAGGAGCTAAGACCTGGCGTCCTTCACAGCCCTCCCGTTAGCCCCTTGGTGAAGATGCCGGCGTGGAGCTCAAGATCTAATATCCAATTATTGTGGCATCGTTCTTCCTGGTAAGGAAGGTGAACGATCTACTTTGAAGATGTTTTTACGCATTCATTTTTTTTTTCTTAGCGTTTCTGGAGTCGGAATCAAAAAGGCAAATCTCCGAAAGAAATGAAGAGGTTGGTCATGTAGAATTGGGGAGATTTTTTGACCATATAAGACTATGGATATGTAATTATGTGGCCAGGTAATTGGTGACATTATCCAAAGAGTGGTTTGCATTTTTCCTCATCAGGCTTCCGAGGCGTGTGGTAGGTAGCTGACGAAGACCTCCATCGTCTCACAGCACGGGGAGCTTAGCTGGTTGGACTAGGAGTGATTAGTACCAAGCAGGCTCGGATTCCCGGTCCCACCACGCCGTCCCTTGCTGCCTCTTGCACTGGCGCAGAGGTGTTTTCTGCCTCTAGTCTCTTTCCACCTGCCATGATTGGGATTTTGCATATCCGTATGCTGTGACTCCTATCGTCCCCTCTGTGGTTTTACGCCTGTCTATTAAAAAAATAAACAAATGCCTTCATTCAGCCATCGGGTTGGCCTTGATTCTAGCTCACCATGACAGAGAACGATTTTTATTTATCTCCTTTCCTCCAGTGGGAGTTCATTAAGTCCCTGTTGAATTATTCTGTCAATGTCCACTTTCTGTCCATCGTAGAGCAGGGGTTTCTTTTTTTTTTTTTTTTTATGATAGTCACAGAGAGAGAGAGAGAGAGGCAGAGACACAGGCAGAGGGAGAAGCAGGCTCCATGCACCGGGAGCCCGATGTGGGATTCGATCCCGGGTCTCCAGGATCGCGCCCTGGGCCAAAGGCAGGCGCCGAACCGCTGAGCCACCCAGGGATCCCAGAGCAGGGGTTTCTTTGGAAAACTAAGACCCGTGTAGGGGAGGAACATCATTTTCTCGGCTGAGACCCCTGTCATAAAAAGAGGAATTAGCAAGAAAGCAGCAAACAGCGGTTGATGAGCATGTCCTGGGGAAGACCCAGGAGAACCAGTAGCTCCAGCTAGGCTAGCGGCTCAAACAGCAGCTGTAGCTGAAACAAGAGGAAGAAAGGTGTGTAGGGAGATGGTGGTGGGGGTGCGAGGCTGCGAGGGGGGGACCAGGAAAGCCTGGTCCACAGAGGTGAGGTTCCTCATGCAGATTTAAGCCTGGCCTTCTCCATTGGTAGGTTTGTTTTGACTTAGACTCACCTTCTCCTCCTGGTGCAGAGGGAGACGCCTCCGAATGGAGATCTCCTTTATGCTG